>NW_013530860.1:1892175-2170286 GCF_000836235.2 Papilio xuthus
ATTCCAACCTTACATACATGGGCAGAAGGTTCATTTTGCAAAATCCGTGCCTCCTGGAATTCGTCTTCGGTGTTGCTCATCTTAGTGCTCCTCGGGGTCACCAATGAAGGGTTAGGGGTGACGTGGTGTCACCTCCGGTGTGGGAAGGTGTGAATGATGATGATGTGAAGGGTGAGTGCGGCGACAGGTGAAATGAGGCACAGTTATATTCACAGCACAGTTTATTATCACTCACAGTCCACAACAAATAATAAGAAGGAGAGTACAACACTGAGAAGAAGAATACAAGTAGGAGAAAGAGAAATGCACAAATTCGGATAACAAAGTAACAAGTTGCGTAATAGAAAGCGTGGTATGTCGCGGGCGCTGCGGAACTCCACTGTCGTTTCGCGCGTATGCAAAACCGGTCAGTGACCCCCGCTCAGCTGTGCGTTGCAATTCGAATTTGCCAATCAGAGGTCAACAAATAGACGTGACGACGACCACTCGTCATGCACCCGTGTTTATGTGTGAGTGTTGTAGTATGCGTGTTATGTATGTGTATGTGTGACTGTACAGTATTTTGGGGAATATGTAGGAGGTCACCTACAGCTACAAAGAAAGACCAAAAAAAGTATGGAATGACTGTGTGAAAAAGGATATGCGTAGGAAGGGGTGAGACTCGGATATGACGGCTGATAGAGATGTATGGAGGAGTAGTACTTACTGTCCAACCCTCGATAGGGATAAGGGCAGGTTAATGATGATGATATTAAGAGATTAAATTCAATTTTCAGCAAATTTTATGATTCAGATGGAAGAGATCGTTATGCGCCCAGTTCTACCTGCAATAAAATTACGACAAACATTAAAAACGAAAAATTTAAAAGACCCTTCAAAATAAAAGATTTAGATAAACTCCAAGAGCCAAATAGTCAAAACACTAATATTCAACCAACTCCAGTATTAGACCATTCAAAATTGATGGCAAAAATTTTTGAAAGTATAAAAGATAGCACAGAGACAAATAAAAATGAACCCGTAGCAAATAAGTTAATAGATGATCCTGATATTGAATTTACAGGACATAAAAATTTCGATGATTTAGAATCACCTGATTTAGAATCGCCTATCGACTGTGAAAGTCCTAGTTTTGACAAAATAGAATTTTTCAATAATGATTTGGATATTAGCCAATCTATGTTGGATCCAAAATCACTCCTAGAAAGTTTGGCACAAAATGACATAATTTTACCACCGCTACAATTTCGCGATGAACCGAAACGGGACAGTACCATTTTTGATACAATAAATCTCGATGATCCCTTTGAAAAAGATGATAATACATCGTCAACTGCCAGTGAAATTGAAACCTGGACAATGTCAAATGATGATGAAACGTGGTCCAATATTTGCAAATCAGCTACCGCAGAGCAAAATATCCCGTCAACCCCTACTTGCTATCTCCAAACTACACCTTCAAGAAAGTTGAAACTAAATCAATTTAAATATTCACGGAAAAAAATATTCGAAGTTCAAAAGTAACCTATTTATATGCTGTTATTTCAATAAATGTCTGTTAAATGTTTTTTTTTATTATTTAAAAGATCGTGTGTAAATGTTTCCAATTTTCTAGTAAAAGAACTGCGCAAATCACATTGGGTATATAATAATAGGATCTGCTTCACACATGCAAACCGTAGTGCTGAACTGCAAGCATCAATTTTATTTAATTATGTTATCTTTGATTTCATATGTTAAATAAACGATGGATAAGTCGCTGCTAAATAACAACTTTGCTTTGTTCTGAATTAAAAATGTCCGTTGAAGTTACTGTGTCGGATAAGTACGCGTCTATAGGCCTACGCCGGACGCACCGTACGCATGGATTTGCTTTGTTTTTCGATGCGGGCGAGGTGGATGACAACCGCAGCGCTATGTCCAATCATACAAAGCATACTAAAATCCGTTACGGGCCGTGTGTGCGGTGTGTCCGACGTGGGTCCATGGACGTAAACCTTAGTTCTACGTCTTTTGACGTAGACAGATAAACCAATAGCTTTGCTGTATACGCCTTTTATATTAATTGGAGTTTCCAACTCTGCTATCGTCACCGACAAAATGGCGAAAATCAAATAAGCACAAAATGTCACTGCTTTTACCCTATCCAGTACAATATAGAGATAAATGTTTGGTCTACATTTTCATGTCTATGTCCATCTACGTCTACTAGACTGTACTTACCATACTCTTTGGTCTGAAATTAGTTACTCTATAGATTTTGTTCATAAAATCCTTTGCAGTGCATAAAATTAATTTAAGATTTTTTCTGGATATCTATCCACTTGTACGGCTAATAACTAATTTTTTTAATTTCTTGGTGATATTGTAAAGTGTGTTATTACTTCCAAAAGTGTATGTGATCGATATTTTCTCGTAGTGTGATAGAGGTAGAGGATATACGCTTATTAACAAAAGTTTAATTAAATCGCAATCTTGGAGAGGTATTACAAAATGGTAGGTACTAGAATTTTTTATCTTATAAAGATCACTTAATTGAATGAAAGAACGATTTATAACAGATAAGTCGAGAAATTGTTAATATTGTAAGTCTTTGGCAAGATTTGCCGGCATGTAGCCATTTTGCGGGTAATGGCCGGTGCGGCGCCATGTCATTTACCCAATCACATGTTTTACTTTCGTGAAATTATTTTCTCGTTAAAGTACCTTTTGTTAAGCAAATAAATATTAAAAGTAAGTTCATTGTAGCAATGTTACTTAAAACACTATCGCAGTTTATAAATAATTTTTTACTTTGTTTAAATCAATACAATTATTTTAATAACATTAAAGCTTAACATTATTTTTGTTGAACTCAATAAGTTATACAAAATTACCATAAATTATCAGTTAATTCATTGATAAAAAATGAAGCCGGCAAACAGTAATACAAAAATAAGGATTAAGTTACAGTACAGTATTGATTATATACAGTGTGATAGTCATTGATTAGGCTGTTGTATGCAATAGATGGACGGTGGAGTGGTGCACCCTCAGTCGGGGGGTATGCACCCAGGTGTACTGCACGGCATGCCGATGCACGGAGCCGGCCCAGACGGCGAGCACGTGCCTCACGGGCCACGCCGACGATTTCAGAATCGTCCCAAGCAACCCAACAATTTGGAACGTCTGCCTTTGGATGAGGCTGCTAAAAGGGTTTGTTTAATAATTTATAACTTCATCATAGGTACAAGAGAAAGTGGTCTATCTGATATTAATAGAGTGGGAATTTACACATTGTAAACTAATATTATAAGAATCCAATAGTAAAAAATAAAACCGATGCAATCAGTATCGGAGTGATCATACATAACATTAGTGGTGTTCTCAAAATATAAATAACTTAACATTATCAAAATCAAAAATGCTTTAACTATATCTTAATTTTACACTTATTTTGCTAGGAAATGGAAGCTCTTCCTATGAAAACTCCTGTTTCTGTCTTACAAGAATTATTAGCTCGCCGTGGAACTGTGCCAAAGTATGAGCTGGTACAGATTGAGGGAATGATCCATGAGCCTACTTTCCGCTACCGTGTAACTGTTGCTGATTTAGTCGGTAAGAAAGTTTTTCTCCAATATGCTTAAATTCTAAGGAATATGTGACCAAACTTTCTTTCCTCTAAACTTACCACAAAAGTACTTTAGTACACTTTTGACACCCTCGAAATAGCGTCTATAACGAGAAATTCAAGCTATTTATATTTACAGCTATGGGAACAGGGAGATCTAAGAAAGAAGCGAAACACTCAGCAGCTAAGGCTTTGCTGGACCGTCTCACTGGTGCAGCCCCTCCTGAACCACCAACTAATGGAAATGTGCCTGAACCGTAAGTATAACAATTAATCTATGGCATTAAAATCTATGAGAAATGCTTTTTCAATTTCATTAGTTAAGATTTTTATATATCATATATAGTCCAATTAGATTTAACTGAACATACTGGTCATGATATAAATATGGTGAACCAATCTTCACCCTTTGTTAGTTGGAGAGTCAAGAAGCAAAAGAAGATACTGGTCACAAATGAAATGTAATCAAAACACCAAAACAAAGTAAAATCAATACTTCAAGTGAAATTATTTGTGTTTTTCTCTTAGTGGTGCAGCGGTGTCATTGTTTGAGGACAAGCTTATGGGCAATCCTGTGGGCTGGTTGCAGGAGCTCTGCATGTCTCGCTTCTGGCCACCCCCTTCCTATCATGCTGAGAATGATGATAATGTTAATAGGCGTGAGTATTTTTTAATACTGTATTAGCTTTAATGTTTGTCTGTATGAAATCTTTGTGCAAAAATAAAGTATAAATAAAAATTTTTTAAACCTTGACAAAGGTAAAAAGTTTAAACTTTTAGTATTTAGTTATTTTGAATGTTTTGCGATTTATTTTTTATCTTTAACATATATAGTCCCACTGACTTGCTTTGCAAGTTCACTTTCACATGAAGAACTTGTAGCATTCCATCAAGTAAAAATAATTAGATTAAAAAAAAGTGCTACTTATTTATTTTGATTATTAATTACATAATTAATTCAGGTCTGCCTCATGAGCGTCAGTTCACTATCGTCTGTACGCTGTTGAAGCGTCGCGAGGTGGGTACGGGCAAGTCCAAGAAATTGGCGAAGCGCCAAGCCGCTTACAAGATGTGGCAGGCGCTGAAGGATAACCCTCCGGAATCCTTCCAGAATGAGGAAGAGGTAATTTAAATAATTTGTACTCATATAGCATTTGCTTATCATTTTTAATACTGTTCATGCCACTATGTTTTTTCTTATAGTGTAAACTCTGAGTGGTGGCACTAAAGTTGTTAAGACTCTTGTTTGAATTATTTAAACAAAGTGACAACAGGTGTTCCATGGATAGGGTTAAATGAAATTGTTTTAGAAATAAAGGATTCTTTTATAATTTCTACAATATGATCAATTGTGTTGCATAAACTGAGAAGAAATAATATTTCTCATCTGCCATTTTGTATTGTGTGTTATTACTAATATGTATTTACTAAAACAACTTCCCTTCTAATAAATAAGAATAACATTTAAGTGATAATCAATTTTTTGTGTTGTTCACTAATTTACAGAAATATCAAGTTAATACTATTCAATTTTTATAAAATTAGGAACGAAATAATTTAGCAGCGAAATAAATATATAAAGTTTCAAATTGCAACATAGATTTGTTTTCGAGTAAATGTATAATTTTATATGCAGTTCTTTCATACCATTACAACTCAGTGTATTATACCGTGAGCCAAAAACATTCACATAAAAATATGTTATTTTGTTTTTTTGTTTATAATCATTACATGTTACATCAATACAAGTTTCGAAAGAAATCCTAATTTTCGAACTTGTAAACATTTAATTTTTTAATATTGAAGCGAACTGGGACCGAACAAGTCCTGTGTCTTGATATGTGTATTGTCACATGTCATCTCAAACAATGTGAGAGAGATGATGGTGTGTTTTTAAAAGTGTTACAGAAGTTAAAATGGACAGCAATGTTTCATGGTTTTAAAATTCTGTAGGAATCGAGAGGTTCTGATGAACTTGGCCAGGTGTTTTACTATCTTTCATACGGATTGCGATAGATTTTGTTAAAATATTAAAATTGGTGTTGTGTTCTAGGGTGTCGCGTCGCGCTATGCCGATTTGAAAGATAGTAAAATCTCCACACTCACAACAAGTCACAGCCACAAGGTGTCGCAGTTCCACAAACATCTTAAGCAATCTATCGGCCCTAACCTGGCCAAGTTGCAGGTATGATGAATACACATTCAATCGCAAATGTTTGATTTACAACTTATTATCGATTTTATATCAAAACCGACTGACTCTTCGGATCCCTTTGATAAGTTTATAAGATTTTTTGAGGTTAAAAAACAACATAATAAAATATAGAAAGCTTAATTTCCAATGTATTCAATAGTTTTTTTTTAAAAAAGAACCAAAAAAACTAATTAAAAAATTATCTGGCCATTTCTCTCAATGTACTTAGGTATTCATATTAAGAATTATACATAATAACATATACCTCTGATTAACATTTTCTGGTCTATATTATGGGTCAGTCGGGTAAATACAACTAAAAGACTATAAATGTGTGTTAGAATGTGTTTTAGATGTGATTAGATGCATGATTTGTTTAGTTATTGTTTGTTTCAATGTGATACAATGATTTAATAATGTATTTTATCTCATTTACACAATTCTACTTTACAATGATTATCGACTTTTATGAGTATACTGCAAGTTCTATGTGTTATTAATTATCTCTTTCCCTAAATTTTGTATAATTGTATAATTTTTTAATTATACTTACTATTGAATGTTGTTGTAGCTACTTATATAAAATACGTATTAATTGTGATTTGACATGCATGTTAACTCTGTCCCTAACCTGCATGCTATTTAAATAACACCAACACTCAGAACCAAAATTGCCACTAAAGCGTTTATCTTCTACTTAAAATCTCTGTGATATTCAGTCACTATTTGTGTTTATGCTGGCGCTTATAGAATTTAATTAATGAAAATAATTAAATAACTAATCTATTTACAGATCACTCCATTGAATAACAAGGATTTCAACTTTGTCCAATTTCTGCAAGAGATAGCTTCCGAGCAAGCATTTGAAGTGACATATGTTGATATTGAAGAGAAGTCTATGACGGGCCGTTCTCAATGCCTCGTGCAGTTGTCTACTTTACCGGTGGCTGTTTGCTATGGATCTGGCTTGACCAGCAAGGACGCTCAGTCCTCGGCTGCCCAGAACGCTCTGGAGTATCTGAAAATTATGACGAAGAAGTGAGATTTCTCGAACGTGCGACATCCGTTTCTCATTTCTAAGTGGCAACCAGTGCTTCTCTGAGTGAATTTATTTTTGAACACTCGATAGCAATTATATGCTCCCAGTTAAATGTTTAAATATATAAATAGGCCCATTCATATGAATTTGAAGACTATGTCTTATGTTTTTTAATTGAAAACTAAATGTAGACATTTACTGGCAAATAAGATTTAATTCTAAATAAATAATGCAAGTATAATCAATCAGTAACAGCGGGACTGTATACAAATGTCTATATGTATATTTTAATTTATTTTGGCCTGTCTATGTGTATAAATGTTTGATGTATTAGTTTTGAGCAATATTTTGTAGAGAACACGGTGCCACTGCGATGTTTATCTCGTGATGTCGCCGGGACTGAAGCTGTATCTTCACTACTCCCATACGACCGGGCTTCACTTCGGGCTATGCTGTATAACTGGCATATTTGCAGTGTATATATGTGTAGCAACTTTCAAATGTATTCTTAGTATATCGTATGTATAATTAATGTTTTCATGTATTTTCAATTCTATAACTGACATTTACAAATGTATTCTTTTTATATCATTTGTATATTTAGTGATTGCGTGTATTTACATTTGTATATCTTATATGCAAATTGGTATATTCGTAATGTAGTTTAAGTAAATAACCAGTCAAAATTATTTATTTATTAGGATATAGAGAATGAACTTGAATTGTACATTTTATTTAAAAGTAAAATTATTTTATTATAAAAATCATGAACTCAATATTAGAATACATATACACATTATTACCGTACAATGAATTCTTTTTAAATGTAATATATTTTTAAAATAAAAAAACTGATTTCCTCTAATGCCATATGCGATGATTATACATATTTTTTTATCATTTTTTAAATGAATTTGGCATTACTCAAATTTTAAAATAACTTTATTATTCTCTTGTTATATTGAGATTACTTACGAGACATAATTAATTTCGCATAATTTAGCAAAAAACTGTCTAGTTCCAAAGGATATGAAAGCACTTCAATGTTTTGTTGGAAACATATACTTCTATGTATGTTCCACACAGAAGACAGGCGTGAAGTGGAAGCAATTCCGCGTTTCGTCTGATGAGTGTGCGTCCCGGAGGCCTAATTTAGTCCTCTTTCCCTTCTCACCTTTTTCTTATAAGGAAAGGATGGGAAGCGGAAGTGGACTTTCCGGATGAGAAGATACATGGAAAGGGAATATACTTTCTTTCTGTGCATCTTCTCCTCCGTCGATTAAAGGTAAGCAACGCATATGCAATTGCTTGTCTATGGTCAATGGTCACTTCGCTATTTCAGCGATTTCAGGTGGCCGCTCGTTCGTTTGCCACCTTATGATATAAAAAAAATGTTTTCAACAAAATATCGACTGGAAACAATGAAATTAGTAATAATTAAGTATATGTTATATTGCTTATATAATAATATGTTGCCTTGTGTTTTATTAGAGTATTTATTTTGTTTACGTTCACTGCCAATGTGCGAGTAAATAGCATAGCCCGTAAACTTTGAAACAAAGTATGGAGTGGTCATATAATAAAATACAAGCTATACTTTGCATAGAATTAGTGTAATTTTCCCAGCGTGGAAATTACTCAATAAATTATTACAAGAAAATGTAAAAAAAATATATAAAATGTATTTAAGGTAAAAAAAAAATTACAAAAAAAATATATGTGTGGATTATTTCCAGTTTAATATTCAGCATTATTTAGCATGTTTTTGCATTCATAAATAATAATAAAAAAAAAGTATAAAATAATTATCTACTTATCCAAATTCTAAATATTAGCTTTTAATGTGTATTTATAATGGTATAGCATAAATGTTGTTTTAGTTGTTGCAGTGGCGATGTACCGCGTCCTTTAGTTCCGTGCGGTGCGTTGATGATGTCTAACATGCTGAGCATTAAACGGAAACATCGCCTTCCAGCGCCGGCAGTCGGGCCGACGGAATTATTTCATTTTTAGCCAGTCAAAGTGGGTTTTCTTTTATATACATGATTGAAAACTTTGCAGGGAAGTCGACAACATTGAGTGGAGTACATTACTGGTGTTAAAGTTTGCGATGTTAGGATCCCTTGCCTGTGAAAATGGGCATTATTTTAATGCAAAGTATAGAGGTTGTAACATTTTGTAGCCGGTGCATAGTAGTCGTGCGGCGTTACCTAGCGACGGCTGTGCACTAACCCAGTTTCTTTTAAATTGAATGGTGTGAGCTCATCCCGCCGCCGCGCCGTCGCGCCGCCATCTCCGCACTGTTCAAATTAGAAAAGACTTACGGAGATAAGGAAAGGAGTTCCGTTCAACCAAGACCAACTAAATGAAATTATAACGTCCGACAAAAGAGACATCGGAGTTCGCGTTTTATGTTTGTGTTTAGTCAGTCTTGGTTTTTACATAATAAATAATATTAATATCGTTCGTCGTAGTCGACGGTTTTTTTTTTCAAATATCGCTCTTGCTAGTTGTAATTTTAATAATTAAAATGTAATGAAATAATGGACGACATTTTGCTCGCACATATTGTTTTTAGCTCATATAATAAAGTTTGATGTTTGCTTGAATAATTTGTTTTTTTTACTCGCACTTTACCCCAGTTTTTGTAGTGCCAGTTTCTATTGGTCAATAAACAAAATACAATCAAATCGTATCTTTTTATAAAGTATCGAAGTTTATACGAAACTCTTAAAATACTATTGACATCATGAAGTGTTGAAATTAAAGCATATCAAAGTAACTCTTCAGGTCACTTGGTTTTCTGATCTCTTCAAATCAATAATCATTCATTGTTTCTATCAATTTGAACTAAAATAATAAGATATAATGACGCAGAAGAAAGCGTCTGAAAAGAAAGAAATAATGCTTTATTATACCTGAGATCTGCTGAGGAAATATAGACAAATCTTGAGGAAAACCGAGCGCTCGATTTTGAGAAACACTTCATTATTTTATGTGAAACGGGGTGACTTATAGCTAACCAATGGCACGTGACTGGATCCAAACTTTATTATCCACTTTGGAAAAAGTGTGAAGGACGATCCCGAGTGATGAAAATGTTCCTAATAATCTTAAAGTGAGGATTATTTTATATCACGTCTATGGCCTCGAGGCCTCGAAAGGGTTAAACATTTATGTAGAAAAATGGCGCGTATTGTACTTACATAATACATTAGTGTTGCGTCCAATGAAATGCAATCAAACAACACTATTAAGATGTTTTTGTTAGAAATTACCGAAGAAAGATGTTGAACCTGTAAAAAAATTATTAAAGCCTTAGCTTTTGATACATACATTGGTTGTTAACGTTAATATTCTATATAAATACCTCCATGTACCAACGGACATCATGAACCTCAGTCGGAATGTCGAGCACAGCTTGTCTAATTTTACGAACCTGCAAGATATATTTTTTAATTCAATAAAGTATTTTTTTTTTCTTATAAAAATCACTCTTACCTTCATCTTCAAAGCGTGTCCGGATGATGCCATAAGGAATACCTTTATTAAATGAAAAGTAATCCAAAAAGAATGATTAAATATTTCGTAAACAGTTGCACATTTTTCGACGACTAATCGTTGATACATATTTAATGCCTCATTGACAATGCCATAGAAGGATTGAAAAAAGCACACTAATAAAGGATATTGAAATATTTGATTAATTTCAGTTTTAGCATCAAAAACTTTGTTATACAACAGTTCTATTTGCTTAACTGTTAGCGTTTGCGTTTTCATTTGAACAAAACACTTATCTTCATTTATTTTATTGTGTAATTGTGTAATTTGCTTCTCAAGGTTTGCGAGCAAAATGACTAACAACATTATTGTTACGTAATAAAAAAGGACCATAATGAATTGTAAAGTCTGTGCCGAATTAAAAGAGATGTACATTAAAATCATCCTCCATAAACGATCTCCTTGTAAGAAATTAAGACAGCACTGCATTAAAACTATAAGAAATAAACATTTAACTAATAAATTAACTTTGTAATAAACACGTCTAAGATCACCAAAATTTTTATAACGTTTTGATAAATCATTCCAAGTTGACATTATTGTATTTAACATTTTCACATATTTGTGTCGATTTACAAACGCATTCACATATGTGACTATGATAAAAAATATCACAATAACTAGTTCTATAAAATAATTTATTTTAGTCAGTAAAACGTCTATAATAGGGCTTGAGTCAGAACTAAAAAACATTTCTCTAATATGCAATACTAAAAACACATTTATGGTTAAAACCATACTAACACCATATATGCTGTTAACATATATTGATTTACGTATAATTGTATATTTTTGTTTATTTTGGTGTAATTTAACACTATACGGAAACAGTCCTAGGAAAGTTATCACAGAATAAATTGGTTTAAAAATATCATTAATAGATAAATTAACATTTACTTTTGGTAATGGATTTAAACAACTCTTCAAATTATTTAACATTTTAAATGCAGTATAATGTGGATTGAAATGGTCGTACCAAGTTGTAGATTAAAATAGAAATCAACTTTAGTTTTTCCATTAGCAATATTACAATGCAATAATATTGCTAATGGTATGTGAGAACGTTTATCGGTAAACTGAAATTAGATTTCCATTTATTATTCATATATTCAGTAACTAAATTATAACTTAATTTCTTTAGAATGTTTGCAAATAAATAAATTGCTATGGCATGCTTCTTTTAGCTACAGCATGTTTCAATTATGAATGTGCGCGTAAAGCATAGTTGGCTTATATGCAAACTTCTTAATTCAATTTATAAAGAAGTTTTAATGACATCATCAAACATCTTCTTTGAATAAATAATCTGTCATAAATTATAAACATAAAAAAATTATAATGGACATCTAAATTAAGCAAGTATTTAAAAAAATATCAAAAAATTACAAAAAAAATGTATCGCCTGAGAACTTTATTTAACTTTTTACAAATTGATGTCAGACGGAAGTCGAAAATTGCGAATTTGTCGCAAAAAATCGATAGCAATAATGTATATCGAAAGTACAGCACGTGTCCGGCTGGCATGAAGGTCACTATTTGTGGAGCAGCCGGGAACACAGGTAAGAACATAATATTTTTTTATTTATACGTTCCTATAAAGCTATTCTCCACACTGAGAGGAATAAAAACTTACTGTAACAGATCGTTATCAGCTCAAAGTTAGGACCCAAAGACACTAAGATCAGTATAACATTTTTGGGTTTAGTTGTTTTGTTATTCTTAGTTTTACACTTTCCTCGCAACAAATCTAATACCATCAATAGAAAAAACAAATCTAAAAGTTATCCGTTATTTTTATAAATTCTATGAAACAAATTAATTCCTTAAAAAGAAAGCAAACACCACATTTATTACGAAATTACATATATGAAAGCGTTAGAAGAACTTTTGTTAACTATGTGTAAAAATAAAGTCACCACCCGTACCACAGTGAATTGAAAATAGCATAATAAATTACTTTTTATTTTTATTTTCAGGTCAGCCATTAGCATTGCTATTAAAACAAAGTCCGTTACTCGATGAAATAGCTCTATATGACATTTGCCCCACTTGCGGGTACGGCATGGAGTTAAGTCATGTTGACACCAAATGCAAGATCTCATCGTTTTCTGGACGCCATATGCTTTGCGATGCGCTAAAGGTAAAGAGTATATTAATTGTAAAATAATATAGGACAACGAAACATAGATTTGCCAATCAGACTTGACGTCAAATACTCATGGTTTTTATAAAAAAAATATTTATAGACAACTTTAATTTAGAGCATAATTTGGTAGTCCATAAAATAACGTGTACTAATTATTACAGGACGCCAAAGTAGTAGTCATTGTGGCTCGTGATGAAGAAGACAGTTTTGAAAAAAGCGCGCCAATAATCACCGAAATCGCTCTGCAGATTTGCAACACATGTCCTGACGTAAGAGCTCATTCAAATCCTTATCTGTTCTTGATTTCACAAATAAATATAACTTCGATCAATTTAAACGTTTTACAGACCTTTACCATAGTCGGTACGGAGCCTGTGGAAAGTATGGTGCCTTTAGTCAGCGAAATACAAAGACTTCGAAACGTGTACAACCCTCGCAAGCTGCTCGGTTGTGTTGAGCTCCATTGCGTGCGCGCTAACACCGTGCTAGCGGACTTCCTGCGCGTGCCGCCAGAGAGCGTGCGCGTGCCCGTCATTGGTGGCGCCACGCCTAACACCATGGTGCCGGTGCTCTCCAGTGCAGTACATCCCGGAACATTGACGCAGGAACATGTGGGTTCACATATTGTTATATAGAAGATGGCACTCAGAGCTTACAGCTGTGATTTTATGGCTCTGTCCTGTCAGCTAGTGTAAACACTGTACATCTAAATCCAGACCTTAAAAAAGGAGGCAAATAAGCAGCCCTTTTATAACCAAAATGACTTGAAACCTTGCCTTTAAATTTGCCAAATACACTGCAGGAATTTCAGTGCAGTAGTGTGGTGAAGATGAACTATTCGTGTTGTTGTCCAGGTGGAGTGCGTGACATCTTGTATAATGGGTGGCACGGAGGCGGTATGCGCTGCTAAGGGCTGTAGGCACGCAACGGCGAGCCTAGCGGGCGCATACGCCCTCGCTCGCAACACGCTCAACGTGGTGAAAGGCTTGCAGGGCGGCAAGGTGGAGCAGTGTGCATACGTCGACTGTCTGGGCACTTGCGCTCCTAACTGTCAGTTTTTCGCCAGTGAAGTAAGTTGGGGAATTTATCTTTTTGCTGACAATATGTTTTACTGGTTTTGTAAGGAAACCGTAAAAACATCTATATAACCAACAGGTACCGTGTAAAAGTTTTTATTTTTTTGGAGCCTAATTAAAAATAATTTTTTTTTCCTTTGCAGGTTATTCTTGGTTCGACGGGAATAGAGAAAAACTTGGGAATTCCAGAGTTGACTAAATTCGAAAATTGTCTTCTTTGCAAATGTCTTCCTTACGTGCAAAATGAAATAGCTAGAGCTATTTGGCTGGTAAGTAAATTACATGCTGATAAAAGCTCTTTAAATCTACAATACATTCCAATTCTTATAGCGTGTAACTGAGATGAGTACGTTAATTAGATCTGCATGTGTGATTTTCGTATTTGTGTATGTATCAGGTATACACGATGTGCCAGCAATGCACGTGCTACTGTTCACCTTCACCCAGCGAGTGTTATGTACCGCCGTGCCTGCCCTGCGCTCCGCCTACCAACTGGACATGCGAGTGCCCCGACTCCTGCCGCGACGAATACCTCGCCTCGGTGAGACACACATAAAAACTATATCATAATACCCTACAACTTAGGACATATGTGACAAGATGGTAGCATATCTACTACACACTTATGTTTTAGAACACATGACCTTACAAATCTTATTAGGACCTCTGAATTGTTTTAAGACCGTGTTCAATTACCAACATGAACCACTGACAGTAATCAGCTAAACACACCCTATGATTAAATCCTTTAACATATTCATGGCTATCGCCATGAGAAATGAGATTATACCTAATCTCATTGTTTGGTACAGATTTGTCGCGAGATGACGTGTCGTTGCGGCACCACGGAGTTGTGTTGGAAGCCGCGCGAGTTCGACTTCTACACGGACCGCGCGACTAAGGGCCGGCAGCGGATGATGGAACACAGCGCCGCTTGCAACGATTGCCGAATGCCGAAGAGCGTGCGCATCGAACAGGAGATACGAAACCGAGCCAAGACACCAAGATGCAACTGAATTAGAACAAAAATGTTTAAAAAAAGGCTGTTTTAAACCGTGGTTTCTAAGGATGCTGGGGCGGGGAATCTGTGTTTTAAGATCCGGCCCTGAGGTCATCAGTTAGGGGTCATATCCGAGCGGATTTTCTTTAACCAGGAAAACATAACAAATTTTTTGGAGCCGTAGACAGACTACAAATACGGCATAATATAGTAAATACGATGCACACTAAAATATGAGTACACAAAAGTTTTATAAAGCTCTTGACATTTGACACTTTTAAATTACTTTTGCATATTTTTGAATTGTTTGATATTTTGAATATAATAAAATATATTTTTAAAATTATATTAATTTGGAATAAATAATTGTCTAATTAAATTCTACATCTCCTAATAAAATTAAGATTGCCACATGATTTATACAAATTGTTCAGATTGTATGAATTAGGGTACGATACTATTGGAACAAATTATATTGTGGTCGTAGTTATTTTATTATTGTGTAACTAACGTAATCCAAAGTGCAAAAGTATAAAAAGTGTTAACTTGTAACAATTCATGTGCAATATAATAAAATTACAAAAATTTAACACGAATTTAAATTTTTCTTTTATTGGTTAAATTATTACATAAATGAAACAGATATTCTCATAAAACAAATGTAAAACTTTTGGTATAAAATTCAAAGAACACAAACGATAAAACGACTATTTAAATTATTCGAATTCATGAAAATCCTATGAATGTCAACTAATGTTTAAATTAATTTTGGGTTTTAAGAATGCGCATCTTCACTGAAGCACTCTTCAGAACTTGCTTGCATTTCTCCTAAAAAATAAAATAAGTTCCATAAATATAAGTTTTTTAGTTAGATATTAAAAAGATCATAACCTACAATTTAACCGAGTTTTCTAAACCAAAGATAAGAAGAATCAAGTCATTCTCAAGATTGTACTATCTTGAGAATCAAATCTTACTAAAACGCATTTTACATATGATGAAAATTATTTGAAATCCAACCATCTAAGATATGTAATTTAGAAATGATAGATTAAAATAATAAGTAAATATGTGGATCTCAAACTAATCTAATATTAATAATCACCATTTGGGTCGCTGTGTATTTCTCTCATTTCAATGTTCACCGATGGCCTTGAACATCGTTTCTATAAATTAAAAAAAATAGTTATATAGTGCTTATGACCATTATGAACATTAGCTAATTATAACACTAGCAGTCGCCCACGACCATCAATGCAGACACACCAATTTTTTAAACTGTATAGATAGATTAGTGATTATTACAATTGGGACATCCTGTATCTTGTTTTTAATTTTAATCAAAGAAAAAAAAATTACCCTGACGACTAAGCTAATGCCTGAAATTGGTCCTTGGTCTCGTATGTTGCAAGACATTGATGATTTCTGCAAATATAGATACTTTCATTATGGCATATTTCGATTGCTTTAAAAATATGTTATTAGTTCTGAATGAAAAAAATGCATACATAAACGTTTATTAAAATTATTTACAAACCTTTGGTAGACTAATGCAGATGCCAGATGGTCGCTCGAGGCAAGTGGCTGGCTTGCAAGGTCCAACTGAAGCTTTTTCATCTAACGAGTAATAACAGCGGCTACTCATCGGTGTAATCTATAACAATTAAGTACAATAGTACCATATATCCCCATTGACCATCAGCCTTCATCATCAGAATTCATTCATCAGATTTTCGCAATAATATGTCACCAAATCAAGTCAAGATGGTTGACATTTCTCTCGTAAAATGCAGACGGACGGTAAAAACATGGTGAAACAAACCTGGGTCAGTGACTTCTGCCCTAATCTTTAAAATAACTACATCGTTTGTCACGCTGTTTCATCACGGTATTTTATCTGTCAACTTTTCCTACACTTATAACTATCTATGGGCCTAGTAGGAATATTAGTGACAATCGCGATCGTGTATTATTGATAAAATTTGTATTAAAATTAGTGCGCTCCTATCGAGCGTAAAGTACACCAAAAATCTTATACTAATTTTGACATAATTGACGATGACAATACGAAGGCGATTGTTGCAAATATTCGTGCAACCCACTGATCGGAATTGGGTTAAATAAAAGAGCATTGTATTAGTAATTTTATATACACAACTAGAGTACACGCAAAATGTTCTTTAACTTATTTTTCATTACCGTACGCTGGCAACCGCCAATGCATAGTCTTTCATACATAAATAGCCGGTACAATTTACTGAAATCTTATAAAGCTCGCAAAACGTGGAAAAAACTTGATAAGCAATGAGTAATTCGCGGCGGCGGCAATTATTATTGGGTAGTATGCGTTGTAAACAATTTATTTCCTAGAGTGGTCTATATGCCGGACACGTAGTTCTCGACGGAGACGTCGTCCTCCGAGGGCGCCTCGTAGGGTACGCCGCAACAGAAGAAGGTGCGAACGCTGCGGCTGACGCGGCTCGCGCGCGTCTCCCGCGGCAGCCCGCCCGCCTGCTCCTCCTCCAAATACGACTATAAAGCAAACAACATTATGACAGAATGATAATGCGTCTAACTTAACTATACTACTAAACATGGACAGACAAGCAAGGGCGGGCTGCCTCGCTAAACTAGATCGAAACTGTTTTATACCGAGCGTACTTTTGTTTTAATTGAAGTTATATTTTGTAACTGCGATTGAACAAAACCTAGTAAAATATATTAATAACCGATGTCGTTTTCGTATCAATTATCTGAAAAGAATCGCGATCGTCTATAATAGGGTATAATAAATTCCGCCTTGACACGGAACAGCCACCACTCATCAAACATTACAAAATCACTCACCCAATCGGACTGTTTCTTGTCAATATCAGCTTTAGGCTGCTCTGTTATCTCTTCCTTTATGCACTCCTCGTTAACCATTACAGTAACCGGCTCCTCCGGCTTTGTGTCCGGCGGTTGTGACTCCTCGGGCTGTGACTCTGGCGGTTGTGCCGCCGACTCCTTCGCGGCGATCGATGGAGTAGATTGTGGAGTCACGGCCCCGGCAACCGTTCCACTAGCTTTTGTATCTAATTCTATCTGAAAACAATTTTACATTTCAAATGCATTGTCAATTTTACATTGTTTTTGTGTTTCTGCTATTTTGTACTTTAAATTTTTGCTTCATCTTTCTTCATGAACATAAAAGACCCAGACCTGTAAAAACCCGATTTCATTGAAATGGGTAATTAAAACATTCCAAAGGACACACGACAGGAATCATGTCATATTGCATTACGCTGAGGATAGCTTTTCACGCCATACTCTACATTTGATACTATTGAATATACAGGATGTTCTACCTTATTTTCCACATTGACGGCCGTTAACGCTATCGTCTCAAACTGTATGTTCTCAGGCGGATCATGCTTGTTGTGGCTCGAAGACAACTTTTTCGTCAACATCTGTTTTTGTTTATCGTACGACACTACACAAACAAAAAGCTTCTTGAAATGTTATATATTTAAATCACACTATTGTTCGTCACACACGGTTTTGAAAATAGAAACTTATTCGTAAACATTAAAGTAGAAAAATTATCAAGAAATAACTGATCATAACACCAGAGCAGGCAGCGACTATTACATTTATGACATGGTTTGGACTTCTAATATAAATAATAGCTTGAACAAGTGTTGTATCTCACTTTTGGTCTAGTAAACGAAACGCGCAGTCAACTTTTTTAACCTAAAAAGTATAGAAGGAAATCAGAGATTATTACCGACGTCCTGTCCCTTTTGATCTTTTTGTTCCTTTTCCTCCTTGTTATCCGGGTCGGTACTACCGTTGGCCTCTTGACATATATCTTTCAATTCCTCACCTACGGCTGAAACAAATTAAACATATTTTATAGGGCAAACAATAACTTCTATATTTATTTCTTTATTGTGAATGGACCAGACACAATGTTCCCGGAATGGGCGGTTGATGGAGTATACAGTTGGATACATATATAAGTTTATATATACATAAGAGATTAATCTAGAACCTTATAGGTGAACCATCAGGTAAATATCATTTGATGTTTGGCACGATTTGTTCGGTATACTTACTACCAGCGGTGGATGGTTGATTGTTGATAAAAATGCTAGTAAATACAAAATATTAAGTACAGAAATTGTTTATTTGATATATTAATTTATTAGTTTTATGACACTTTCCTTCTTTCAAAGATTACAATATTCCCATATTCCATATGGGAAAGTTCCGTTTTGTATAAAAATGTAACCAAAATTTCGGGTCTACAAAAGTAGGTAGCTTGAACTATTGATAGCAACGATTGAACCAATAGGCCTATAGGTTCTAACACTCCAAATGATAACAAAAAAAGGAGAAGAGCGTTTGAGCGTTGACAGTAAAACGTAAGATGTTGACAGGTTAACTAGAATATATGAAAATCCTTACACGGCACTCCGAATGCGCGCGATCGTTTATGATGTAACTCTGATGCGTCCTGCTGTAGCTCGGTGGCTCGGAAAGACTGTTTCTGTCTGCTGCCTTGTGTCTGATCTACCACTAGTACAGAGGGACCCCCTAGCGCTGGGGGGTTGTTCTTTTTGTCTTGCTCGGACATACCAGCAAAAACTAATTCATCTAGAACTACAGGAAACCTTTTTCTTCACACGTTTAGTGTCAAAAAAAGATACAATACTCACGAAATTACAAATGTTAAAACGTCACGCTTTATAATTTTGACAGTAAACTTTTTTGTTTTAACATAACTTCTTCTATTTTCGAAATGAGATGTTGCTAATAAGTATCTAGTTAATTCTAGGAATCATATATTTTTTAAAAATTATGAAAATTATAGCGTGTAATATTTTTAGTTAACTAAGTTGAAATAATCGTAACATAAATTAAAAATTCGTTTGATTACAAGATAACAGTTGAATTTGGTAAATCAATACTTCTTTGTATTACGCTCATAAATTAAATAAAGAATAAAGACGTCATTCTGGCATACATATCTGGCAAAACATAAAATTTTTACAACTTAAAAATTCTTTAGTGTGTTTTCTATATAATTTATCAAATTATTAAGTATGCTGGTAAAGAAAAAGAATAAAATGTGATGGAAAATAAACAGCTTCCATCTCTAAAGAAATCATTGCTTAATAAAGAAGAGAAGATTATTAGGAATATTGATTACGAAAATTCTTCTGTCGCAAAAATATCAGACGATTCACCAAAAAGTCATTTGTATTTAGGTAGGTAACAATTACATAGTTAAGTAAATTACATCTCTTAGAAGTTGAAGAAGAATAGAAAGAAAAGATTCATATCTAGATTAAGTAGTAATTATGATATTAATTTTTAGTGTATTTTGATTTTGCTATACTTTGACATTTATATCTCTTTTTTTAACATCTTTTGCATGTCCAAATGTTAGGTCTTAAATTATTTCTGTAACCTTTTTATAATATGAATAACTATAAACAGTGATTCGAACAATATTTTTGTGAGTTAATAATTGTGAAATAATAAATTAATTTATTTTAGATGTAGAAATAATTCAAGATAGTCCTTTCGATCAAGAACCGACACAAAAAGTATTGGTTTCCATAAAGCCGAGGGCACCTGGTATTAAAACTCTATATTTAGCTGAAAAAGATAGATTTAGTACAAAAAAGGTAAAATCAATATGTTTATATTATTCTTAATTAAAAATTTGATAACTTTAAAAATTATTTAATAACAGCGTTCGCATAAAACTGGGTCAAGACTAGCAATTGGTGATCATTTGTCTTTTCCTACTCGTAAGTACTATTTGTTCTTTTGTTAAAATATATTGTAAAATATAGGATTTTATTTTACATATTTTTTGTTTAAGGTTGCGGTACAGATAAATGTCAAATTGATAATTCAAATACCACCGAAGATTTTAAAAGTGATATTTTAATAAACAAGGATAGTTTCTCGCAGGCATATCTAACAGAAGATATCAGTGATAATTCCTCTACTGTTTCGAAATGTTTAAATTCTGATAATTTAAGTGAAAAAGATTGCAAATTATATTATAGAAAAAACAGATCCACCGAAAAATGTTATGTCTACGCCCAGCCTCAACTAATTATGAACCTTCCTAAGGTTAATGAAACGGCAGAAGTTCAAGTAAAAAACGGTAAAACTGACGCGGCTACGGCAACGAAATCAAATTCCGACGATACATTGATTTCTGGTCGTATCGTTAAGAAATTAATAAGAAAAATAAATAACTTAGAACGTAAACTTTTAATACAAGAAATGGTATTAAGATCTATCGAAAATAATGTACCCACATCGTCATCGGATGAAGAATGCAAAGGACATGTAAGAACTTCCCTGAATAGCCATCCCGGGTGCAGTTATATAGAGCAATACAGTCATGTTCCTGAAACATCTGCTTTCCAAAGATACGCACAACAATCCACATCTGTGTCTGCAAGCAAGGCCACGCATATGGGCAAAGATCTGAAGGAGCAATATGGTCGGGATTTCACAACGTACGACGGCATAACTGCTCGCGGTAGGCGACAAAGCTCTTCCGTGCCGGGCAAAAGAGATGATATTCCAAAAATAGCTGCAGAAAGAGTTCATAAGATCCGTCATAAATTAAATCCCGTACGAGATTATCGGCTGATGGATACGGTTCATTATTTAGCTCAAGGCGAGTTCGCTCCACGCGACGATGGTATAAAATTAACACCTTCCCGGGAAGCGGTGTTGAGTGACATTATTTGGGAAGATGTTTGTAGAACGCATTGGCCGAATGCACGTCTAGCTCGTCGTCAATGCGAACGCACTTCGGATCGATACAGCAGCCGATTTGAATTGCAACGACTTATCGATAATCTTCTTCGTGAACGAGTAGCGCACGTCGAAAGAAGGCGTCGACGACATTACAGAATAGTCAAACTGAACCATCGACACGAAAGCTGCAGACCGGTCGGTAAAACTGGTGATATCATTGTCGCGAGTCACAAAAGTAAACAGTCTAATGAAGATGGAGAAATACCAGTAATGAATAAGAACGTGGCAAGTGCAGTTCTGACGAACCACAAACACGAAGATCACAATGCTAGAAGAACCTATAGAAGTCATGACCGCCTCACTTATCCTTGGTTACGAAAAAAGAAATGTAGACAAGATGACAGCTCGCCCGGTCCAAGTTCTGCCGTATATCATTCCACCAGTAAGAGCCCTACATATTGTTATCAAGCATCTAACGCTATAAAAATAAACTGTGCAGGGACACCTGAGAAAATTGCAAAAGATACGACCAGTACAAGCAATTCTTCTGATACTAAAAATATGAAACCACCTCGGCTGTTGGCCAAAAAAGATTCTTTGCGGCGCAAATTTTCGGCAAGAAGTAAACCAAATCTGGAGCATTACATATTATTACCAACATTGGTGGTGCGAACGCCTTCTAATGTGAAACGACAAAAGAAATTTAATGAGTTATACCATCGCGTTTTAAATGGGCACCTTAATAATGGTATCAAATTTTCTTTCTATTATTTTAACAAAAGTCAGATACAATTCTATTCAGTTATTTTTATGATATCCTCAAATCTGTTAGATTTATTTTGCATGACCATATTATTGAATAGTTAAAATCAACAATCTTATGATGTTATTCAATATGCTTTTGGAAGCTATATGTGTTTTCTTTTAATACATGTTTATGTTAATTCAGAACTTTCTATTTTAGAGCAAAACAGTGCCGCGGCCTCCGAATATTCTAGAAACCGCAGACCCAACCCAAGCAGAAGAGATATTGGACTAAACATCAATATAACTGTAACTGACAGCGAAGAAAATTTAAGTAGAAAATTATCATAACTCGGCGGCCATATTTAATTGGATGTCCATTTGTTTTATTCAAAACATTCACATTAATTAAAATATTTGTTTAATTTGGAAATAAACACATTTGTTCTTAAAAATAGTACGTATTTTATTGAACAATTTACAGTTGTTGTGTCCAACATTTTTCAGGACTGTTTAAATGAATAACTGAGTTTTCACTGTAGTGAAACTTGCTTAACACTTTTATCCTTCTCAATTAATCTTACTAATATTATAAATGCGAGTGTTTAGATGGATGGATGGATGATTGTTAGAAGGTACCTCCAGAACGGCTAAATGGATTTCGCTAAAATTTGGGTACTAAGTTTTTGTAATTCCGTGCGGATGGAGTCGCATGCGATAACTAGTTAATACATATTGCCATCCCTTTAATTCTCTTTACTAGGCACATACAATACGTATGAATACAATGTCAGTAGTGGATTTCTAAGGTAATTATGGCCTCGTATATTGAAATCGTTATTACCTTCCGATACATTTTCCACGTGTCGATACCGACATTTCATTCAACGTATACATTTTTCATGTAAAAGTTGCTGAGTCACGAACAACGGTGCCGACAAGTCTGTTGCTTTACAGTTATTTATTTTCTTTAGTATGTTTTTATGGCCGAAGGTTAAAATATAAAATAAATCAAGCATCTAATAACATTGCCCAAAATTTTCATTCATGTATTTTTGTACAATAAACTAACTGAATTCCGCGAATCCGTCCGTCCCTAGCCTATGTGTTCCTCCAGACTGTGTTCCACATCTACGCCAAATTTCAGCGAGATATGTATGGAGCCGTTATGGAAATACCTTCTTACATCCGTCTATCCATTCATCCGTCCATACCTCCAAATATGAGCTTTTATAATATTAGTTGGATGATAATGAAAGATAATGGAGGCGATAGCATAAAAACTTTTGTAGAGAATGAGTAAATAAGAAAAAAATTGTGCATGTAGGATCTAACTGGACAACATCGTTTGAGTAACAAAGAAAAGTTAATTTAAATACACGTTATTCTTTGACATTATTAAAACAATAGTATCACATTGGGATGGACCTTTATACATAAATATAAATATTTAACAGGTTCGTCGTTACATGCCATGGAATCCTCCATGGAGGATATTGTGATGTAAAAATTAATTTGAATACTCGTATATTTTAAGTATATTTTTCCTTCGCAACTTGTTGTCAACGTTGTACATGTCGAACTGTAGGGTACATATGAAAACGAAGTAGTAAGGTACTTCGTTAGTGACTACTCATATCAGATATCGCTTAAGTTATCGAGCTAAACACGTGTTTTTGGTATAAATTAAGCTATACCTAGTTAAGTAAAGTTTCGTTAAGTATTTTGTAAATAGTGTTTAAAAGGTGGAATTCTTTTTCTGCATTATTAAGTAGAAAATGTTACTTTCAATTGTATTGAGCAAAACGGTGTCAGTGGAACGTTTGCTGTAAATATTTCATAAGGCGTTTTTCGATTGCCTCGTGTCTGAAAAATCGATGGACTCCTTATGTACGTGAAGCGATGAATAAATTATAAATGTCTAATAAAATTTTATAGAATACATATACACAAAATCGATAATCTTTTTAAATAAGTATTAACATCATAGGCAACGAACTTCCTGCGATGTGGCAATCTTAATTGTTTTGTTAATATGATTTTCTTAATATCGTTTAAACCTATTTTACATTTATTAACTTAAAGAATTAAAAAGTAAAATTGTATTGAAAAGATATGGATGATGAGAAGAAAAAAATAATGGAAAGAAAAAAGAAGAATGGGCTTTACATCCATTACAGTTATCCAAAAGGTGAGTGTATTTATTTCTACACATAATTACACGTTTAATGACCATCTAAGATTAACCTAATTTATTAGTCACCGATACTGAATAAATAAATAAAACGTTATGTTGATAGACATGGTTCAATACACCAAGAAAAAAAATTGTAATGTGTAGTAAGGAATTGTGCAAGCATGTCGGACATCGCCTGTCAACGGTCGCGTGCCGTCTGACCCCTTTCTCCCCATCCTCCCTCATGGCGTCCGAGCTTGTGTCTGTTATGTCGTGATGGCCGCTCCTTTATTTATGCAATTTATTTGAATTACCTACATTACAAATGTTTATACAATGATATAACTTTTTGTATAATGCAACATGCTATTAATATATGCAATTAACTCTCTTTTTAAAACTATCTTCAACGTACTTACGTAGCCAGCCAATTCTGTGTAATATGTATAAATTGATTTGGCTCATCGGGAGGAAGATTTCTTTTTTATCCATAGCCAAATCAATTGCCAGGTACTATAGTAATCTATAATCATATAACATCAGAAAAGTTGCTTTCTCGTTTATAATTTTTTGTATTAACGGTAAAATGTCAATAGGTTAACCCCTATGAATGACGATAACAATTATCTATTATTCTATTTTAAAATAATTTACCGCAGTACGAACCAGTATTATAGCTCGCCCATATTTGCACGCTACTTATCTGTTTGTAACAGACACAGAGCTTGAATATCGCAGACATGTTTTACTGTGAAAATGTGCAATATATCTAAAACGTACCGTCTCTGTCTTTTCAAAGGTAATGAGCGAGAAGATAATATGCTTTTTAAACGTATTACAGTGTAGAAAAGCCGCAGTTGTTGAGACATGAGGTAAGCGATATGGTTGTTAATGACCCGCATTTTAGATAGGCAAGAATATGGGCGCATAATTGTGGAAAAAATTAAATGACATATTTAAAGTCTTTTACCGTGAATAACAAATATTTAATGCTTTTTATAGACAAAACTTCTAGTGTCTTTTTCTCTATAATAAGCATAAACAAAAAGGTTATATGGTTTTGTCGTCATCAAGATACTTAGAGCATTCTCTTTGAAATAAGTACAGACAACAAAATATAACTATTCTTTCTATACCAAGTATCATACTTTTATGGGTATTTCAAGTTGGTTGAATCCATAGAATCAATTGGGCTAATGGGAAAACTCCCACTAGGCCATCGGTAGGCTGTACGACCCAACGTGAAACACACTGTTTTAAAGGCACGTATATTAACTACGTGATGGCAGTGAGATTTCACGGTAATGTCATGTTTCGTGTAATAAAGCTCTTTCACATTAAATAGTATCCTGCATACGATGTCGATTTGACGATAATTGATGGTGCGATGACCATCGACATAGCGGTCGTTCACACTCCCACCACCCAACACCCTCACAACAGAGTCTGTACAAACAAACAAGTTGTGTACATGTTTACAACAATGTATTTACTTTGTTGCAAGTGAATATGGATTTCGAATGCTACGACACTTTTATTTACATTTGTCATCCCTATCATTATCTTTGGAAAAAATAAAGACAACAGTATGTCATGTCCTTTTCTTGTGTATGTTTTAAATAAATAATTTAACAATAGGATTTAATTATTTAACAGTGGTAGAGCCCGCTTTAACGTCTTCGCACGAATTCGCCCGGCTCGCCCGGTGAAATACCACGACCACACAGAAGACAGACGTGAAGTGGAAGCATTTCCGCCTTTCGTCTGATGAGTGTGCGTCCCGGAGGTCTAATTTAGTCCTGTTTCCCTTCCCATCCTTTTTCTTATAAGGAAGGATGGGAAGTGGAATTGGACTTTCCGGATGAGAGGATGCATAAGGATGCAGGAAGGGAAAATATTTTCTTTCTGTGCATCCTCTCCTCCGTCGATTAAAGGTAGGCAACGCATATGCAATTGCGTATGTCTATGGGCAACTGTCACTTCGCTATTTCAGCGACTTCTTGTGGCCGCTCGCTCGTTTGCCACCTTATGATATAAAAAAAAAGAAAAACAAAAGAAAATTAAAGAAATAAATGAAGATGTCAAGTAGTAACAATGTACAAATAAATATGTGACCTAAAAACTGTTCGCAAATGAAATATTTAAATTGAGTTCGCACAAACAAAAAAGCGTCGTCATAGTCGAGTATTCAATTAAAGAATTAACATAAAAATTCACGCGAAACTTCTTATGAAATAATTTAAGTCGATTGTAAAACATTTTTCAAATAGAAATGTATAGTTTTTCTTACTATTACTTTGACTAAGAAACCTACGGACCGTGAATTTTCACTGCCAAAATACATATATACAAAAACGTAGTCATCTCTTTCATTCTATTTGTAAAAAGAGAGATAACAACACTTTTTTGTAACAGGTTTTGTAAGTGGAAACTCTAGATTTGATAAACTAAGGCTATTAATAAATAAATTCGTCTATTCGGATGCTATTTAAAAATAATATGTTACTCTAAATTTAACATGATACTGGTATATGAACACTATTGCTATCTCTGTTTATCTCTGAAAGAATGACCGGGATTGCAATAATGTGGTGATACGGATGTTACAAAGCGTTAAACTTGCTACTCTCTAGCTTTAGACTAGTTCTCGCCCACGATTCGACACAGTATTAAAAAAAAGTTAATTAGTAACATGTGTTCCTTCAGGCTATGTTCTAAATATATACCAAATATTAGCGAGATCCATGAAGCCGTTTTGGAGATACGTTGCCATCCAAGTAAACATTCACATTTATAATGTTAGTAAGAAGTAAAATGATATGTGAATACTCCTATGTCACAGTTGTGAATAGGTTACTTTTATTTTTTAAAACTGTAAATAATTCTCACGTAACATGCGCCCTGGGTCAGAAGATGTCGCGATAACTCGCACACTCTCGCCGCCATTAAATTATAAATCCTGTAATTTTACGCTAAGAACTAACGTACATGCAACTACGCCTACAGGATGATTTTAAATATACCATACCTATATAATTAATCTGAAAGTTTGGATGGATCATTTTAAAAGGTATCTCCAGAAAGGCCCAACAAATCTCACAAAAAATTTCAGAAGTTGTACATAGTCTGTGGGAACACATAGGTTTTTAATAAATTTAATTATAATTGTAGTGCACGGAAAGAGTTGCGGGCGACAGCTAGTCTTCTGTAACACTACATTTAAAAGAATAGAAAGAAAAGATCTGTGTCACAATGAGACGTTGCATTTTACTGTTATCTAAACAGTGGGTTAGCATAGATATACCTAACTATGTTTAAGCCGGGTTGGCTCTAGGTGTGTCAGTTACAAAGATATAATAGAAAAACATCTATACTAAGGCGAAGCAAATTATATTATTTGCAAAAATGTGTTTAGTGCAAAAAAACACGCTGTACACATACAAAATCAGTGAAAGGGCAAAATCAGATACAAACAAGGATTGAGTCAACCTTAAAATGGCTTATTCTAATATCAGCTTTCGTTTCGCGAGTCTCCTTGTCCGTTGATTTTAAAGGCTCTATTCAAAATTAAAAACAAATGGTAACATTAACACGTTATATTCATACATAAAACGATAAAGTAAACAATTAAGCGTAGATTGCGACAATAATTCGCTTATTGTTAGCTTAGTCATTAGCGTAAGAATTAACATAGTGAGTATTTTAAATAATTTGTTACCAAGTAATCTACGTAATTCATTCAAGCTTAACTAGTAATAAAATTTAACTTAAATTCTTATTCAGTAATTATTTTTTGTTCTCTATTCAAAAGTTGGGTATACGGTATGTATGTATTTTAATTGTGATATCTTCAACTTTATCTGACAGATCGTATCCGTCAGCTATTAAGAAAATCTTTATTTCTTAGGTTTAATAATTGAAATTAAGTAGTTTGAAATATCTCCAGTATTGGGCGATATACCGTCGGTGCAGCTGCGTCAGTGGCTCCTTTGTGGGGCTGAGGGCAAGCTGGAGCGTGCAGTGCTTCAGGGCCAGGGACACCGCCTGCTCGCAGAGGCCGACACCCTGCCCGTGCCAAACCACATAGTGCAGCTGATAGCCACGTGCGACGCGCTACATGCTGCAGTAGAGAAAGGATCACTGCTTGAATTGAAGGTTAACTTCGCAGTCGGCAACATTTGTCGTTCGCCGTACGCAGATCGCAGTTTCTTGTAGGAGCTAAAAAAATGCCACCTCGGTCCTCGTTATCACTATGCTGCGCCATTATTTTTAAGACAATTTTTAAACTTAATAATATTATTTGTTTCTAAGCATTTGCATCTTGTTTAAAGTTCCATAGTCATAGAACTCAAGCACTATTTGCTTTTGACCAGAGTTTGCTAGGCGGCGTGTACAACAGCAACAAATGTGTAAAGTGCTGCGACGCGGCAGGCGTTGGGCTGCTCCACAAGGCGGTATTCTACACCTACATGGACATAGTCGAGTATCTCGTCAACAACTACCCTCAGCTCGTGCAGCAACGAGACTCCGTAAGTTCAGACTTATTATAGGCAAGCGTGCAAGCGTGCCAGCATATCTGTACCAGATTACCAGAGTTGAAGTCCAATAAGAATAGTTGGTCGTGACTTGTCTGTCTCCTTTATACTATACGAATATGTCATAATGTATCTTGACAGCAGCAGTGGCGCATGTTTTCCATTGTTGAAGTTCCAAAAGAGGCCGGTGATGATGTTGTGCCTTTCACATAGCATCAATGTTGTCCAGGAGGGCAGGACCGCGCTGCACTACACGGCGGCGTGCCGTGCGGAGGCGGCGGCGGCGGCGCTGCTTGAGGGCGCGGGGGCTGCGCGGGGCGCGCGGGACTGTACGGGGCGCACGCCAGCGCACTACCGCGCGGCCCGCACTTTGCTCGCGCTGCCCGTGACCGCAACACACGACCATCACGCAGATATGCCGCGTAACAAGAACAACCCCACAGGTCAGTTCATAGACGTAATATTATAATTTTCAGTTATTCGTTATGCTTTAACTATTTCAATTTGATTAAATATTTTGTAAATGTAATAATACCTTTTCAAAAATAATTCGTTTAAACATTTCATTCCTATTCAATATTTTATAATGTAAGAAAGTGAATTTGATAACTTAGCTTCTAGTCTACCAAAATCCCCGTTTAAAACAGATGACGATATTTTTTGTACAGAGGCTTTGGTTTTAGCAACCAACGATTAGTCTTCCGTGTTACTTGAGGATGCTTTGAACAAAAGATAGAGCCAAACGTCCTTTAATTTCTATGAGACTTTATTATATAAGAAGTCCATAATTCTGACATTCGAATTAGTAACAGAAAAAGTAACCTTTTATAGAAAATAGGTTAAGTTGAAAAAGTAACAAGTTGCATTCGTTTATTCACGGACAAGTCAATTTAAATAATAAAACAGTAAGTCAAGTGTAGTGTAGGCAATCATAAATGCATAATAAGGTGCCGGCTAGGCAATCATGTTAGTCCTTTGAATAACAAAAGAACGGTGTAAGAATTTTTGATTCATAGTGTAAAATATTGCTATTTCACTTGTTTCCTAGAGAATGAGAGTGATAGAATGTTGTTGTGTAAGTGTTTATTTTATATTAGCTTATATAATTCCTTTATATAACATTATTTTTTTCATCTTTTTATTCTTATCAGACTGGTTATGGCCATCATGTATTAATGACTCTCTTCACGGGCTTTGTATACAATTTTTCAAATGAAAATAATAAAGAATTAAATATTTTTCTTATCTCTTATTCGGTGCTGTATATGTAATGCATTCCAAGGTATGTTTAGTTTTACTAACGCATGCTTCTCGTAGCACAGCGCTACGCGTCGTAGAAGTAATCCGTAGCAGATGTTGTAGATTTAAAATCAAAGTTAAAATTTCTTTAAGCTGCAATATTTTTATTTATCATATTTATTGTTAGAATACAATAATTATTTACGTTTATGATTCATACATGTATCATAAACATTACCGATGCATAATATTTTTAAATCTTCATGATAAAATATTATAGTCATGTAGGTAACATAAATAGTTTAATAAAGGGGTGATTTATTTATGACGCGTGTTCATTATTACGTGTAATCCGTTGACGTGTGGATAAAGGCTTGGCAGAGGTGCGGTATATGTTACATAGTCATGTATTACCTAAAAGCTTTCTAGGATATGAGCCGTGAATTCTAGGTCAAGCTTTATTGTAAATTTAAATCTGACTTTTTTATAGAACATCATCATCACTCTGTCCTTTTCAATACGGAGGTTCGGCACAGTTTGTACCACACTTGATTGTTCCATCAGCCAACATAATCTGAATTCACTGTCTTTTAAATATGTTCACTGTATGGCAGATATATAAATTCTTAATTTAAATTCAGACAACTAAGTAACCAATAACCTGAAAAATCAAAATATATTATTTCTGTATAAAGCTTGTAAACTTATATGCAAGATTAGCTGTCGCCCGCTACTCGGTCTGTGCGAAATTAATAAAAAACTTAATTGATAGCCTGTGTGTTCTTCCAGACTATGTTCTACATATATGCCAAATTTCATCGAGTTCCGTTCAACCGTTCTGGACTAACCTACAAACATTCACTTTTATTAGTAAGATGTAATTGCGTACAACTAATTATTATAAAATTTATATCAACACTTAAATTAAATCGTTTTGAATTTTATCAAACATCTTACAATCAGAAACACTTCCAAAAATTCATGTAATAGTTCTTATCGTAATAGTGATTTAAGCTCGTTTCGAAGTGCTTCTGAAAGCTGGTATTATGTTAATTTCGATAAGTTTCCGAGTTTGCACGCGAACTTGTTGCATTCTCGCTCGTTACTAAAGATGTCGTTATTTTATAACACACCATTAATATAACCAAAAGGGTTTGAAGGTTAAAAAGGTTAACTTTATAAGAAAAAAAATGTGTTAGAAAATGTAATAAAAACCTTTTTGTTTTTATTCCACTGACTTAATAGAGTGTTGTTCAAACGGTTGTACCTTATAACCCGAGTGGCTAAGGATTTATCATTTGATTCGTATCCTTCACCCGAATTTCATAGAGGTCAGTCAGATATTTTTTTTATTTAACAAATAGTATTTACTACCTAAAATCAATAGCAAAGACACTAGCAATCAAAGTCATCTATCAGCTGTCGATACACAATAATTGGCCCACATACAACGAACACGTCAGGTAAAAGCGATCGATAGTCCTATGCCATTAAACATTAAAAGCAGACCGGACTATCTAAGGTATAACCAACTTGAATAATAAATTAACAGCCTTGAATATCGTTAAAGACACTGACATCGTCACACATTATTTAGAAGTTTATATATCTTTTTTTTGTTTAAATGTAGACTACATTTTAATGATTATTTTTTGAGGTTATAATAGTACCGTGCTTTTAAAATAACTGGGTCTTTAATCACTTTTTAGGACATCTTATAAATGTAGGATATAGTTATTGTTCTAATAGTAATTCGTGGGAATTAACATCATTTTTTTTTACTTTTATGTTAAATTATAACAATACCGTGTGTTGATGCACATATTGGTATGTCTATATTTTCAAATATAATGAGATAGATGACAATGTATTTTAAGAAATGTTTTCTGCAATGAAAACCAACTGTAAAACATAAAAGTAACTTTTCATTTAATAGGGTACAGAAAATGAGGTGATTTAACAAATGAAGACGAACAGCTAATCAATTACATGACGATGCGTGTCAAAGTTCGATTGATTGAATGTATATATTTATCTATAGATATATTGTTAGTACGCTAATAAGTAAAAATTGAACAGGAATGATGTAATAGTGAGTTTAAATCTCAGATTAATAAATAATCTATTTTAATTTGATTGGAATTAATTTATGCGGTTGAACTTTAACAATGGTTTAGAAACTCTCAAAAAATGAATAACTTAAGTGAAAAATAATTGTAAAGTATAGACATATTTCCTGAAAGAAGAGAAATTTATTACTTTCGAGGGTGTTTGTTTATGACATTATTTTGTTACTATTTAGTGCATTTTTTTAAGAATGTTTTTTTTTTGTTTCAGTATGTTTTTTTTTGTTTGCGACAGTTTTTTTTTTCATATTATTGTTTGTATTATTCTTAACCACTTAATGTTCATAATAATGTCATGTTATAACTTGATGAATGTATATAATTTTATAAATAGAAAATTTATGATGTACACGTGGTATTTCTCCCCCCATTTGGATTACAACCTTGAACTTTCCCATCGATTGCAGTTCTAGGAAACTATAGTACTTAATAATTATAACTGAGGTATGGGATGTTATTAATATTTTATAAGCTGATATCATTGTAACCATTATATGAAATATGGACTTGATTATATATTTTCATGTTCAATTCAGTCCTTCTAATTTAAGGAAGATAAAGAAAATCATGTAAAAAATGTAAAGATGATAATGGCTGTCAAAGTTGATTCTGTTCATACCAGTGCTTATAATGCCTAAACAAAATAAATTACCGATTTCAAATGATTTAGAATATATGATTTTAATATTACTTGACTGGCCTAGATCTCATTATAATGAAAAAAAAAAGGAATATATGAAATCCGATTTCTAATTCCTATAATCAGCAAGTTCACACATCCAAATTCCTACGCTCTAAATTAGTATGTGTACTTCTTACTCGTAGCATGAACTTTATCATATTTTTGGCAGGGTTGGCAATAAAACGCCATAACATAAGGATATGGTGCCACGAGTGCGACATGGGCCGGCTGCAGCGCGTCGTATGGGAGGGGCACGGCACGCGCCTACTCACTGAAGTCTCCAGCCAACCTATTGTCAAACGGTTCCTGGAAGCCGTGCCTTATATCATGGTAAGAGAGAGAGAAAGACATAAATATTTTTGAGTGGCCTTGTCTTTTAAAGTTATTAACAGTGTGACAACTAATACGTCAAAAAATAGCTTACAAGATCATTATCTTATTTATGTTACGTACGACAACTTACGTTGGAAGTAGTGACAATTTTAAGTAATCAAAACACTACATAAATTTGTAAGGTCATCATTTCATAACGTGACTAAAAATGGAATTAAGTACACAGTAAGTGATCCAAGATAATAATGTCTAGTTTGTCTTCCAGAATACAATCCGCGATGTTCATAACGCTGTTATTCAGAATGACTTGGAAGGTCTGATGAGGCTCACCGCTGATCCTATACCCTCACAAGTGTTCTCTAGTCGTGATGTTAATGGAATGACTCCTCTACATAAGGTACGTAAAGAAGAATCATTACAATAGTGATAAACTAATCCTATTATTAACCGTCATAATATGAATGGAGACAAGAGCTCAATTATTGAACTATTGTGACTCCATATTCAACAAATCGGTAATTGATGTAATTAATTTGATTAACAATTTAGTATCGATGGTATAAAAGTCAATATACTGTTAGGAAGAAAATCCGACAGTATGCCGGTGTACTAGCGCAACACTAGCCTTGCTAAAATGTCGACGTTTATGTCCACTCACTAATAATTCTGACACTTGACTTTGTAATGAAAGCGCGCCATTCGCGCCAAAGGATTATGACTAAAAATGTCCAAAAATAGTTATTTAATGATGTATTTTTAGGCTGCTGGATTAGGACATAATGGTATAGTGAAATATGTCATTGAGAAATACCCCCAAGGAATAAACGAGGTTGACAATGATGGACGGACCCCTCTACATTACGCTGCCATTATAAGGGACGAGCAGCACACATATAATACGCTTGCCGGCCTTGGTGCTGACGAAAGCGTTGTCGACAACGTATGCATCATTTGTTTTTTACACGAAACATTATATTTATTTACCTCTAAATTTAAGGTTGAAGACTTTTTGATAATTTCTCAGTATTATTTTTTATTTAAAAGTAAAAATTATCGTTAGCAAAAACTACATTCGTAAATCAATTAAGTAACAATGATATTTTTCCATAGAAAAATAAAACTCCCGGCTATTACATAAACAGACCGCAAGAAATTGATAAAAGCACGTTAAAAGTCTTACCGGACGCTCCTCGGACACCTTCAAGTGCGTATCCAACATCTTGGGACTGGAAAATTTTAGATATCGAGCATTTAGCTGATATCAATAAAAAGTCCAGAAAGAAGAACTTAAAAGCATCAAATGAAAATATATCTTCAAAAAATAATACTAGCACGTTATCAGAAACTGTTGAAACTCAACCTAATGTCATGAAAAATAGTACCACACATGAGCTTATAAATTCATTACCAGAATTAGATGATACAGAAAAACCGGAGATACAGGATGATCAAAATGCGACAGAAAATACAAAAGACAACGAGGTTAGCACTGCATGTTAGACAATCATGCATTGACATTATTATTCATTTGCTTTGCTTCTTGATAAACATTTGCATGACTTTTTTCTTTATTCATTTTAGGCTTCAGACGTTGTAGAGGAAAAAGACTCAAATGAAACCCACTTTGTTACTAATGAACAAGAAGAAGTTAGTAATAACACGATGTCAAATGGTACTGAAAATAACCAACACAAATCTGTAGATGTAGAAGATATAGAATCAAAACCAGAAGATGAAACAGAAGATAAAACTTTACCAAGTAATGATGAAAGCACAATAGAAAGTGAAAAGGACAAATCTTCAGATGTGGGTAATTTACATGAACATGAAAATATTCCAAATTCCCAAACAGAGGACAATAACAAAGAAGATAAGAATGACGAAGAACAAGAACAACAAATTGAAAAAGCAGATGAAGGTGAAAAACTTATTGACCACAAAAGTGAAGAACATGATAGAGAAATTAGCGAAAGTACAAACATTACAGATAATGAAAGCACGAATAATGGGCATGACACCTCTAACAAAACGGAACAGGATGTAAATTCTGAAGTCCACCAAAACAATGACAATGAAACAAATCCTATTACTGCAGAGATAGAGCAAAAGCAACACGATGCAGAGATTGATATAGAAGATTTAAATGTTATAGATATGAAGAATTCCCAAAAAACACCGAACGGTGAGTTTAAGTCAGAAAACCAAGAAAGTGAGTCAGATTCTAAAAATTCCGATTTAATGCAAGAAGAGAAGGGATCAGATTCCATAAAAGGACCAGAAGGTAATATTAATTCAAATAACAACGAAGATGATGACGATGTACAAGTACAAGAAAAATTACATTTAGAATCACTCGATATACCTTTAACTGACAGTACAGGGGTCCCAGATTTAAGGTCAGAAATAACTAGTGCTAAAGGCGGTAAAAATTCTGCTTCCTTTAGTACCTCAAGTGATACTATATAAATACATACTAACATTACTAATAAAATATTTGAGGGTCCCTATTAAGTTAAATATTTTTGGTTGTTTTAATAATTAAGGAAAGCTGATCGAGGGCAGAAATACTCAGGAAAGTCTTATAGAAGGTCTTATTAGTGGTGAGCCTGAACAAGATTCACAAGATGCTAGTATAACACAAAAAGACGGATCAGTACACGGAGAAATACTTATTGTTGTAAGTACAATTTATACAACCAAATATAACAAATTTCTACAATCAATAAAGGCAAGGTAATGATGTAAATTATTTAGTCGGTTGTGGTGTTCTTTAGATTAGCTGCATTGTTGCTGCACTGTACAATCCTCACAGACACCCCTTAACACCACCGTCATAGAATAATTTGCTGGCTTTTTAGGTTACATAAAAAATCGTTCGTGAAAAAGCAACATTTTATTTACACCACCGAAATATTAAACTTTCATATTTTAATCCTTCAGGATAACGAAATCGACCCCGAGGTCACTGAATTAATAAATAGTGCTAATATGGAAATGTTAGCTACCTTAGTTCTCAACGGAGAAGGATCCAGATTGATTGGAAGACGGTCACAAAATGTAGAACTGCAGTCATTTTTAGAAAATGTACCAATGTACATGGTAAGATATATTGACATTTATTTTAAATTCTCATATAGAAAGTACTGTAATTTTGAAATAAATTTTAACTTGTGTAGGAAAAAATTAATCGCGTACACATAGCAGCAAAAGAAGGCAATATACGAGATCTACAAACAGCTTTGGATAGACGAAAATTTGCAATAGCGAGGGACCCTATATCACCAAATGGGGCAACCCCGTTACACGTAGCAACAGTTTTCGGTAAAACTAATATTATAAAATATCTAGGTGGAAGGTGAGTAGTTTTAAATTTAATTCTTACAAGTTAGAATTAAGACACTTAAGTATATGAATGTTATTACTTGCAGATTTCCTGAAACTCTTTCTGCTGTAGACTTTGAAGGTAGAACTGCCTTACACTATGCCGCAGTAATTCCAGACAATGGCTACTATTATAATTTATTACAACAACTTGGCGCTAACGCAAAGGACTTGGATGACGTAATACTATATTAATTTAAAATATATTAAGATCATATAGTACAAAAATAATATTTTTTGACATTTATAGAATGGTCGATCTGCTGAAGATTACTTGCACCACCCAAGTTTACTTCCTTACGAACAATTGTTAAACGATTATGATATTAGTGAAGAGATAGCTCAGAATATGTTGACTGATAAAGGTACGTATACTTCATATTGAGTAGCCAAAAATAGTGCATCATAAATATTAATCAAATTATACGTTGTATAGTTCCTGATGATAAAGCATCCTCAAGAAGAAATTTGGACACTCCAGAAGCTTTAGATACAATAGACCGCTGTTATAGATTACTTGCTTCTGCTAGACCACCTCGGACACCACATTCGGCATCGTCAAATAAAGCTACGCCTACATTTGTTCTTGGTAGATTTCTAAACCGACCAATATTTGAAATGATACGACATAGAGTAACTAAACTAGATCATGACTTATTTGATGTTATATGGCCGGCAGTTAAAAAACTACCTAATAACAAAAATGTTATACAAACGGTGGAAGAAGACTTTCCTGGAGGAGTAACGGCTCCTGATTATTATGTATACGACGTGTTTCATGAATTTTTATTTCCCTTAATCAAAGATATTCATAACATAAATGTTTCTTCAGAACTTCCAAATCATCCTCCATCAGATTTTGAATCACAAGCGCTATTGTCATCAGACTTCGAACCTATTGTGGAATTGAATGTTGATCCTAGCGACGATTTTGTTCTGTCCGGAACAATAGAATGTTCTAAAAATCTTTGTGATTTTGAACTGCCTATCAATCTTAAGGTTGGAAAATTAGAGGCAGTCGAGAGAATTCTAACAACCGTTTTATTGAATGAAAAATTTTCTAATTTAATAGAACAGTTTAATTCAGACTCGGACCAAAAAGGTGGAACATATTATACGTTAAATGAGGTTTTAGAGAAACCATCAGAAATTTATGCGGCATTGGCTGCTAATGGCTTACTTATAGCTTTATGTGATAGAGATGAAATTGATGATTGCACTAGATTACATGGTAAACACTGGCCGTACGGTCGCGGAGTATTCGTTAATGATGACAAAACAATTGCAATCTGGATCAATGTACACGATCATTTAAGAGTTTTAATATCAACTCCAACTGAATCTCCCGGAGAAATTGGTATTACGTATAGCAAAATGTCCTTTATCATGGCCAAACTGCATGACAACTTTGATTTCGCTTGGCATCAGAAACTCGGATACTTATCTAGTCGACCAACATTTTTAGGAAGTGGATTACGATTTAGTTTGATTGTAAATTTCCCTGGACTATCTAAAGATTCAGATAATATGAAACATTTGTGTGCTATGAGAGGTCTACAATATCGTGAAACTCTTAGTCCAGATATAGCAAGAGTCAGTAATTACCAATGCTTGGGGATCACTGAGTCGAATTGCTTCAATGATTTTTCGACTGCGGTTTCCAATCTTCTACATCTAGAGAAGGAATTATCGATGCAGAATTCAGCGTACATTACTGAAATGTTAACTAATATTTTTAAAAGAAAAAGAAATAGCTTAGCAGAGCTACACAATCGTTATTTAACTGATAAATAATAAACTAATTAAAAAATAGTATAAGCGCCCAAGTTGTTTTATTAGATTAACTTTTTATATAGGATAGTGTTGGAAAGACATATATGGGCTGGCTTTCATCATTATAGAAATTTTGAAGACATTGCTAAGAGATAATATTTTATAAGCTTTGGGTCAGTATATAATTTTAATAGATGTGTAAAACAGCGTGTTTGTTTTCTAAATTTTAGATATAGTCGTGTTGTCTTCGCAATTTACACGCTTAACACCAAACAGCATATGCTTTTGTCTCCTTTACACTCACAGTCAGCCACTATTGTCTTTCCAACATTAGTTTTATGTTTTAAACAGTTTTACATAAGACTGTTACTTTTTAAAAATTAATACAACAACGATGTATTACAAATTGAATAACAAACATGTTTAGGAACCTATGAACTTTTTTCAAAGGATCCTTAAATTAGTTTTGAAATCCTCATTAAAATCTATTTCAAAATATAACGCTAATATAATTTCTTTAATGTTCTAATACATTAAAACCATTGACATTAATTTATAACGATAACACCTCAATGTTAAAACACTATATTATTAAACGTGTCACCACAATCGATAAAATTTCAATTACGACATATGAGTTAATAGTTTTGTACTATGCTGTTTCGTTTTCATTCCATAAATACATTCAGGTGTACTGTTTCATGTAAACGCACAGGTGTTCGGAATAGCTGGCAAACAACACAAGGTCATTATTGAATAATTGATACATTTTCAGGTAAGAATAACGCTGTCAACGGTCATATAGACATTCCAGTCTTTCACACCGATGAAGGCAGATATCTTGCAAAGTGTAAGCTAATTATTGTAATTAAAAAGTTTTCACATAAAAATGATAACTGCCCAGAATAAGGACGTTTATACAGATGTTTTTACAGCTCTCGGAGATCCTTTGATCAAAGGTCTTACCGAAGTGGCGAATGTAAAGCCTAAAGATCCTGTCGCGTATCTTGCAAGTTTCCTACACAATTTCCCCGAAAACGAAAAACCTCGGTTGAACACACAGGTAAGCTTTTAGTTATTTCGCGACGAAACTGTTACATCATTGACGGGCTCGGAGCCTACTCTAAGTCAAGACTGACGAGGATATTTGCTTCTTCTATGACTATTTACTTCTTTTTCAAATATTTCGACTTTGAACACTGGTAACTTGTCAACTATGATTTTACCTAGAATTTCAGAATCTGCACTTATCTTCATCAAATTACTTTTCAACCTTCAAGAACTATTTATTGCAATTCTTTCAAACTTTGTTCAGGAGTCAAACGTGGTAGTGACAAGTGAAGCTGCCGAAGTGGACAACGATCAGCCACCACCACAAACACCAGAAGCTCCGGTACAACAAAGAATCCGCAGTGCAGCACGCACCGCTACACGACCGCGCCCCATTGACGTCATCACCCTGGAGCCTAAAACCGAAGTCAACCCTGATGCACCAGAGATCGCGCAGAGCAGCGCAGAAAGAGTATGTTAATTCGATATCGCTGATTGTAATTTGGAGAAAAATAATTGTTAACTCACACACAGAATCATTTACCACCTAAAGTGTAGATTTTGTGTAGAAATCTAGGACTTAAACTATTCACTAACCCTGATTATCTCCAACACTCTACCAGGATGAACACGGTCAGTCGATGCTGCACTTCGCTGCAGCGCGGACGCATGCTAACAACGCGCTATTCCAACTGCTCCAGGAATGTGACGTCAGTCTCGGCTACCGCGACGAGCTCTACCGCACCGCAAGAGATGTCTCCATACAGGCCAACGTGCCAGAAAACACCGTTGAAATTGATAAATGGGTGCTGCATTTAGCTGCTAGAGGTTAAACACACTGTTTTGTATGGAATGAAAACAATGCCAATAAAATAGAAACTCATTGTAACTTTAATTTGCTAGGTAAAAGTGAGAAAATAATGGAGCTGTTGTTGCAAGGCTACGACCACATACTAGACATCGTAGATGAAGGCGTCAACATTACTGAAGTGGTCGCACAACGTGGTGATACCGAAATGACCAATCTTCTTGCTTCGATACCCGGTTTCGAGGTATGTACTATTACATATTTTAACGCTACACCTTATTCTCTCGGTTTACATAACTTATTTAGCAATAAATTAGTTCCAAAGATGTTGAAAAGACTTCAATTTTACATGTACATTCTTTTCATCTATCAATTCTTTTTTAATTCAACCGACATTTCTGTAGTATTAATTTTAATCGTATTAGAAATAAACATTTTAGAAATAACAAATGAATACTTTTATAATTATCTATTCAAGGAATCGAGAGAATCTCTCCATAGTGCAGTGCGTCGCGGAGATTTAGCTATCGTTCGGGACATAGTATCTGCAGAAGGAGGTCGCACATTGGCTCGCGCACACAACGCATTCGGCAGGACAGCACTACACGTAGCGGTGTTGGCTCAGCACGAAGAAGTAGTCGCTTATTTAGCTGAGACATGTCCTGAATTACTACGCATCGGGGATAATGTAAGTTCATAAACAACAATTATGTTCAAGGCCATCTTAACTATAAAGTCGCCTAGGGCCATGTCTTAAGGGACGTCGGACTTCGAACTGGCTCCTGGGCGCCCAATATATTTGAGACGGTCCTGGCACTATTTTACAAACGTAAATAAATTTCCTTGTACTTTTTACAGTTGGAACGTACGCCGTTACATTACGCGATGGGGGTTGATAAAATAGAATCTCTTAGCAGAGTCCTAATCCGGGCTGGAGCTAAACGAGTGCTAAAGGACTTGAAGGGGCGACAACCTTCATATTACTTTATGAACAAATCAGACATACTACGGCTCAAAGAAGAAGAAGAAGCTTACTAAGTTGCGTTACTTAAAAAGCAATTAGTTTTCCAAGCAGATAGGAATTCAATTGCAAAGTTCTAAATGTGACTCTGTTATGCGCTATATAACACATTTTCGTAGGATTTAATAAAATCAAGAAATAAATAAGCGTTAGTGTAACAGAATAAAATAATATTATGATGTTCAGATCCGTCTTTCTACAATAAGTTTCGGTAATTGTATTCGAACTGATGATGCAGCTCATTTTATATCTTTCCAACAAATTAATCAATTATGCTTTTTTTAATTGCCTGTTTCCCTTTCGAGTATTAACGTATGAAAGAGAAGGATATATGCGTCACTATTATTTTAAACAAATTTGATTTTTTACTATCAATACCGCACTTATGCACAATTTAAGAGTTATTTAAGAGTTACACTAAACTAAAGGCTTATGGATGAAACGTGGAGTAACAAAAACAAGCCCAATAATTCTGTTAAACTTGTAGACGAATGAAGAAGGTTGACAGAATTGGTTGTTGGTATTGCATTTGCCTGCCACAATATATGATTGCTATATATTAATTTGTTATTTCTTTGATTTATTTATAACTTAATAGTAAGATGTGTAAAAATGGTATCTTTGAGATTTTTCTATTACACATTTGTAGATTTAACTAATAGGGACCCTTTTAGGTAGTAATAAAATTCAATTTCAAAGTAACAAACTTGTTTTATTTCGTATAATTTTACACAAACACATCACTTTCAAAAACAATACAAGTTCCGATAAAATTATCGTTCGAAAAGTCAACATGAATCTAAAACTATACGCAAATGTTGACGATTTTGACGTGACACACGATGACGAAAAAAAAATATAATACTTTAAAACAAATTAACAAACTAGACTCTATCTCACCATCTTCAGATCTCAGATTTCCATGGGACTGGGTTTATATACATCTGAGACACAGATCCGCGCATACCTAAAACGAAGATATTATTTATTGACTTTACTACAAATTGTTTATTATTAACATCTAAAACTAGGAAGAGATGAAGTGCGTGAAAGATGGATCGTGACAAGGATATGCAAGGTAGACGATAACTGAGTCGACGAAAGCTTTGTGCAGTCTACGTAAGTGGCAAGCTCTAAGGACGCTAAGCGACTCGCTCCCCACAATTGAATGACTGACGGTGACGGCGCACTCTTACCTTATGATGAAAGACCCGCTTTGAAGTTATTAGGTTTATTAAATAAAATTATTTACTGAGCTCCCCCTGGTTGAGCGGCACGGGCAGCGGTTTGTGCTTGCTGGTACGCAGCCAATCGCGGTAAGCACGCTCACCCTGGGACCGACGCCTCTGTTCCTCGATAGCCGCACGCGCCGCGCGTCTCTCCTCACGGGTCTTCATTGCTACACGTATCACGTAAATATCTTATCCGAATACAACCTCTTTCTCGAAGTTTCTAATCTACTGATACTAACAAACGGCAAACATTCAATTTAAATGTCTTCCCGTCGCGTAAGACCTAATTAATGCCAATTTGATCTTTGTCAACGACATACTTAAGTAATTGTGCAATGTCTTACATGATTGGATACAAATTAACGTCACCTTTCATCTCCTCTTCTTTCTTATGGATCCACTCTGCTAACTTCTCCTGCTTCTCCCTCTCCCGCTTCTCTTTCTCGCGCTCGAGGTGCTCGCTCTGCGCGAACCGGCGCATTATTTCGTCCGCACGGCGCCGCTCCATCTGCATCCGCTTGCGTTCCGTCCAGCGTCGGAACGATTCCTCCCGCTGCTGTGGCGTTGTCGTTGGCGCCGCCTGACGCTTCAACTTCTCCAAACGCAGTTTTTCACGTTTCTGATTTGTGAAAGTTAATTTTTTGAATCAAGCGTGGGCATCATTATTGTTGAAATTGTAAGAGTAATTTACTTGATACTTAACAATCCAAACAAAGCACAGCACGACATAATTATCTAAACTAGGAATCGAATTAATAAGAGATATTCTTGGAATCTCCAAGAAACTACTTAGAAGCTTCCTTGTACTAGATACTTCAATAACACTTACCTCTTGTTCTTTCTTCTTAAGCCACTGTTGAAATGCTTCTTGCTTCTTCTTCTCTGATCTTTCCCGTTCTTCCTTCGCCGTGGTCGTGGTGGAGAGCGATGTAACCGACAGGCGGAAAGTATCAGCGGCTTCCTCGCGATACGTCTGTCCAAACCTTGGCGTATTGTCTTCATCAATTTGATCTTCGTATTCGTGTCCTGTCAGACGGCATGACTTCCTCTTAACACTTCCAGAGGATGTAGTGGATACGCGGCCGGAGAGGAATGGAGTAGAGTTGCTCCTGTAAGTGCTGTGAGGATGTGGAGTAACGTCTTCTACACAAGACAAATCTGTTTGTAAAGAAGTCGCAGATCGCGAGGATTCCACTGGTTCTATGTAAATAGCAGGATTGACGTAACGAGTCTTACTCTTCCTAGAACCCAAAGACTCCGAATCGCTGTGATATTGTATGTTCTCTCCGGCCTCGTTGAAAATGTGATTTGATTTTTTGCTTTTCAAATTGGACTCCGATGCATTTTGTTCGCTGTCGCCGAAGTTACCCCTGTATAAATCCCTTTTCATCATGATTCTCAAAAATTATATTGCATTGATAAAGATTGTTATAAAAAATTATTGTAAGGCTTATTAAAATGCCATCGACCAACTAAAGTATAATTGTCAACGAATACCAAAAAGAATTCATACGTCAAAATATGAAGTTATTTTTTGTTATCGTTTTATATTTAGTGGCCAGGAGACAAATTAAAATTAGAAGTGGACTTCTAATAAATAAAAAAAATGTGATCATTTTTAGTAATGGTAAAGTTTTTTCAAGTTCATCTACAAACTTTTGACCGCACTTCGAAATTTAAAAACTCTCAATGAACTGGCTGCAAACCATTAATAGTACGAGAACATCGTAGGACTACCGAAAATTAAAGGAATAAGGCAGTGGAAGACAACGGTTCGTCTAACGAAACATAGCCATATTCCTGTTCTATATGAGTCATCAATTTTATGAAAACAAAATGATCATCACAAATTAGTCGCATTTTATTATAAAAAAAAATCAAGAATAAATCATGTTACAAAAAACAAAAACATAGGAAATATTGGGATTAAATAGAAACTACATTTATACAAATGCGTTTATTTTTATTAAATTGGATAATGAATCAGTTTTTTTTTTTTATATAATTCGCCGAATACAGCCAATTAATTCAAATACAAGGATGGAATACAAAATGTCCATCCTTGTTAGAACTTATTATATTCAGGCACTTTAAACAGAAATTTTTTTCATGTGTCAATAAATTAATCTATTTAACTTACGAATATAAACGATTTTTTTTTCAATCTATATTACGCTTAAATTAATCATGCCAGACAATTTCGGGTAAAATGGTGTTCAAAATCGTTGGAATTGTAATTATAACCTACAACTGCATAAACTATTACTTTTTAATTATTGTGTAAAAATATTGAAACATGTCTAGAAATATATTTTAACAGGTGCAACATTTCTTTATGTTTGAAATCATTTAAATTTGAAAAATATAATTATAACCTAAAAATGGTAGGGTAAATCTTAAACGGACACTAAGCCACCAGGAGCAAAGAACATCGAGTTAGTTGCGTGCTAAAACACACATACAAAACCTATTTTGCACAGGTATTTGGACAGAAAACTTATAGATATAAATGAAATCCAGAAAGAATTTTAAAGGTGAATAAAATAAAAAAAAACTTTTAAAAATTTTATACTTGAATGGGTAGAAGTTTCATGAATCCAAAGACTGGAGTATGGGTAGAAAGCATGACTGCAAATGAATGTCTGCTTAGAAAAGGCTTGAATGATAAGACTTTAAATAGCTTTTAGTCAACAACACTATATTAAATTGTCAAAATTCATATAACTTATGATCTCGGAAAGAATACTAAAGTATGTAAAATTGTATTATTACAAAACCAAACTACTATTGTGCTTGAAAATCTGGAATACTTCATAGTAATTATGTACAAAATGTGATTGGAAAATAAAAATGTTCAGTTTCAATTTTATACTTAAATAACAAGGAGACCTTGTGGCACTAGTTCTAATTGAGATTTTACTGGCTAATAAAGTGATTCAGCATTCGATGAACGTGGCTTCTTTATCTTCTCCAAGTTCTTGATGACAATATCATGCAAGGAACAGTAGCGGTTACGAATCTCACACATGACAAGCCAAAGTGACAAATATTCTTTCTCATCTAATTCCTGAAACATAATCATATAATTACAATGAATTTCCGTTCAACGAAATGTAATCTTTTTTGTACTAGTGTACAAAAAAGATTACATTTCTCTCATTAAAAATAGAGGTTTTTGTGATAATATGTCTTTTTTTTAATTAAAACATTGTGAAGTTTCTTGCAATAATTTCTTCCAGATCCATTCATACAGTCAGCGTCATATAGATCGTAACACACAAGATATGCAAATATATAGGTACATCAAAAGTAATCAATTATATCGGTACAACAAAAGTCCTCAAAATAATAGATACATTCACCCTGCTCAAATACATCGGTACATACACAGCGTCAAATATATGAGTACATGCAAGATGCTCATAAATATCGTAGCAGCCACAGCGTCATAAGTAACGAAGCAGTCAAGGTGCGCAAAAATATCGGTACATTTGACAAAATTGAACTCTATCGCTATATACTTGTGATACAATTTGGAATAAACTACTTCTGTTACATTCATTTGACACTTTGCATCAAACCATTTTTCAAAATTTACTAAAAGTGTTCGACGCGGATGACAGATATTAGGTAGATAAAACCAACATCAAATTTAAGTTTGTCATCATATATGCTAGTTTGGTCTCGTGGCCTTACCGTTCGCCGCCGTTGGTACGTAAGGTCGGCGGTTCAAATCCCAAGCCACTATTTTTTTTTAATATTTAAACTTTTTAATTTTAATATCGAAGCACATGTAATTAAACTCTATCGCCGTAGTTATTAGGTACTTTTTGATATTGCCTTGGACTAATGAGTTTGACCGTTAAAGTACTTTTCTATTTCAAACAAAAATGAAGGAGATAAAGCGATGCTATTGGCATGTAATTTGTTTATTACTCATGTTTGTTAAACTTGTACCTGTAAAAATAACACTTTTACCTTTTACTGATACTGATTATATTTAAGAAACAAAGAAAAAAAACTGAATGTCAATATCCAAACTACATCAAATTTTTGGTCGATTGCAATAAACATTCCAGTGTGCGTGGGCGCGCACACATATGTAGATAACACTTGTACGTATAGTTTCCGCGCGTACCATTCTTAAAACCCGCAAAGACAATCCACGCTCCGCCCACTCACTTCACCCGCGATGGTCTGACCTAATTGTTGTTAACTTTATTTAAATTTCTTTCTACCCGACAGCGAAAATTATAAAAAAAAATTGTCGAGCAAAATTTTACATTACCAAATTTTTACTGGTTATGAAAAAATAACCCCGTGATTGATAAAATGAAAAAAAAGTAGCCTGAGATTCGAACCGGTAAACTTACATATTACGGCAAACATACTAGAATACTGCGCCAATCTAGTATTATATATATTGTGACAAGGCAAAATTTGATATTAGTTAATACGTATCTGTCATATTCGGCGTGACAAACTTTTATATTTAAGCGTTATGACAGGAGAAGAAAAATATTGGATTGCCCAGTAAGTTCGTGCCGCTTTATAAGGAAAATTGAAACCCTGTTCTCTTACATTTTTGGAAATGTTTTTAAATTATATTGGTACGACTCTATACCTAAAACGTCTTTTATTATTGGATAAAATTTTAAAAATAAGTTTTTATCTCAACCAATGAAATGAAATTATTCACAATATAGAAATTTTTGTGACGTTTGATAATGGTGGAAATCCGAAAATGAATCCACTTCAGCTACAGTCTATTGTAAGCTTTATATCGAAAATCAGAACGAACTTTCCGGACAACCTATAATGTTAATACAAAGTGTCAAATGAATGTAACAGAAGTAGTTTATTCCAAATTGTATCACAAGTATATAGATATAGAGTTCAATTTTGTCAAATGTACCGATATTTTTGCGCACCTTGACTGCTTCGTTACTTATGACGCTGTGGCTGCTACGATATTTATGAGCATCTTGCATGTACTCATATATTTGACGCTGTGTATGTACCGATGTATTTGAGCAGGGTGAATGTATCTATTATTTTGAGGACTTTTGTTGTACCGATATAATTGATTACTTTTGCTGTACCTATATATTTGCATATCTTGTCTGTGACGATCTATATGACGCTGACTGTACATTAAGCATGTACCAAACATCCAACCATCCATCCATTTAGGTTTTACAATTCTAGCAATAACATCTAACTAATGGATGGATGTTTGTTAAAAGTTATCTCCGGTATAGCTGCATTTCTATGATATAAGGCATAGATTTAGAACATAGTCTGTAAGAACACATAGACTACTAATAATTTTTTGTTGCATGGACGGATCACGTCGACAGCTATACAGGTATACTAGATTAGAATTAAAGAAACAATCACATTATCAACACAATTTACTAGAAACTGCATTATAAAATTGTAGTATTCATTAAATAACAATGAATTGTAATACATACTCTTACTGCCCTTCTGTAGTCTTCAATATGTGGATATTTGGCAACTTTGGACACAATCTTTGCTCTTGAAATAAAATATCTAGAGATTTGGTCAAAGAATGCTGCTGCCTCAGACTCTACAGATTGGATTTCAGCAAGTGTGTCCTCTTGTATTGATACACCAAAGTTATTGCCATCCTCTATTTTGGGAATCATAAATGAGATCCACATTTTCAGCTGTAATTGTTAAAATAAGTAAAAATTAATTAGAATATTGTATATTCTTCTTTTAATTATTGGTGGAATCTATCATTTTTTTTAAATGATTACCAGTCTAAGGATGAAGATAATTGAAAGTGTAAAGTGTAGGATTGAATATTAAATAGGAAATGACAATCTAGATAGATGGGGTCCGGTATGCTTTGAAAAATCATCAATTTGCTCAATATATTATAACATTTTTACATTCTCATGCTCAATAATTATCTATTTATATTCTAAGTATTAAGTTTTTCAAATTCAAATATTATTCAATGTGAACTAACAACTTTAACAATATCTATGGTTATTGGTGAAAATAAAAAAAATGATTGTTAAAATGTACTTACCAAATTAGAATCCTCAACCAATTCTCTGATGTGTGGCTTAACTAAATGGATAAGATCACTAAGCGGTTTGTTACATGGTACTGTTCCATTAGGCAAGGCAAACACTCTTGTTCCATCTATTGTTGAATTACTGGAAGTGTCTGTTGAATCTACTCTTGGACGCTTTGCATTTGGCTCATTCAATGTAGATATTGGCTGTGGAACTGGAATGTTTAAATCCTAAAACAGATTAATATTATATTAATTTTTTTTACAGCAAAATATTTAAAACGTGGCTGCATTGAAGTATTATTGCAAATATTCGTTAAAATTTAGTTAAGTACAATAAATATACATCTTAATATAAATTTTCTATTTTTTACTCAGATTATTAATTTTATTCCAAATTTTCCTAATTTCCTGCACAAGTTAAAAAAAAATCCCAGTTTATAAGGACATAACATATTTAAAATATTACGTAAAATATACAATAAAGGTAATTTTACTCTGGCTTTGTTGCTATGTTGAAAACATTCATTCATAAGCAATTTAAATGGCGCCTACAGAATACAACTATTGCAAACACGGGCAATATATAGTTTAAGTTTGTCAAGAATACTAAAAAGAAAACGAAATGATCAAAAAAGAAGAAGCCATTACCTGATGCACATCTGCTAAATCACGATTTTGAAAGTTTGACGTTTCTAACAGCTCATTTAACAGCACTATCTTTTCTGGAAATCCTTTTATAATTAAGTGTTCAGCTTTTTGCTTCAAGGAGTCTTTGTATTCCTGGACCTGAAAAACAACATTTCATAAGGCGTGAGATACTCAAACAATTATTATACCAATTTGTAGGAAACGTCACGTACAACGCTGGCTTCGCCGAGGCCCATGGCTGCGCAATTGAGGTTATGTTGACTTTTACTTTTTATTTATAAGTCACCACAAAAACTTAATCTAAAATAGTAATTCGTATCAAATGATTTATAAAACTAGAATTTTAACAGACTTTAGACGTATACTTTAACGCAAAGTTCGGCTCCCTGCTCGTTCACTTCACTGTTCACCACTCGTGTCAAAATTTAAAGGAAAATAACAATATAATGTAGGTATACGGATTACCTTTTTCGTAACGTCTGTCATTATTTTAAGATGTATAATTGGGACCAAGTATACTTAAATCCCTTAACTTATAACGTAAATTGAAATTCACGAAACTTCTTTACTTATAAGTTCTACAATTCGGTGTGCGCTTGAATGAATGAATAAGTGTACAAATCGGATGCGTTCACAGTTTATATTGAAACGTTCTGTAACTATTAATATAGCAAAAGAAAGAAATATCCTACCACGTCTAAGATTTTTTCTAAAGTACTATTATTTTCCATTTTAATTAAAATTAAGCGCAATCGGTGACAGTAAGATTGTTCACATACTTTTTAATTTTTTTTAAATGTCTTTCAAAATATTTTATGAGTATTGTTTGACATAAAATACTAATGAAGTTTGCATACAACATGTTGGTTATAAACATAATTTCTACTGATTATTATGTTGTTTATTTAAAAGATTGGACGAAACAACATTATAAGAAATATTACATATCAATATTTCCTAAATTTAATTATGTACACTTTCTTTCCAAGTAGCAAATACTACTAATGTCATTATTATATTTAAATGTGCAAGGTCTATCAGGTTTAGCTCCCTTATCTCCCTGCACTCTAGTCGTAATTTTAACATGTCGCTCTTTCAATAGGAACAAGCCACTGAAGTATGAAGCAAAGTAGAATTGTTTTAGGTTTGTTTTCCTTCAGATACATGCATCATCTTATCTTTGTACAATTAACCAATTATAATTACTAAATAACAACCTTAAAACTTCTTTTTGAAATAACTGCTTCAATTTCTAAATAACTGAATTGTTTTCAAACGTAAAATCTCACAAATTACAATTATAGTAATTTTCTCTTAGCCACCACATTTTTATACAATCTTTGTTGTCCGAGTCAATGTCAATTGTCAAATAAGATATGACCTAAAGGTCTATGTTACCAGGTCATAAAAAAAAATGTCAATTGTCAAAGTGACATTTGACATGTTTTGGCCCGCCGTTTATGATTACGTACAAAATTGGAATCTATCACCACTTTGTTAATTTAAATTAAATGATAATTTCCAAAAATGTCTACTTTTAAATTTAATTTTTTGGATAATACGGATAATGAAGAAACAGAGGGTAATAATGCATTTTTTTAAGGAATGGACATTTTTATAGAGAGTAAGCAAATACAAACATAAACGTGCACTGTAGGTTATAGTCAAACATTTTCTTATGCAGATAAATTTTTAAATCACCCAAAGAAAGTTAGTGACAGATCTTTAAATGGTAGTATTAATATGGTTCCCATTTTTAATTCGTAATTTGGTTCTAAATGTGGCTGTAGTTGATGAGCCATCATCACTTTAAATGTTTTCACCACTCTATACATAAAAATAAACGAAATTCCATAACCATTCCATATTAAAATTATTTAACAAAACAGTTTGCTTTAATTTGTTCTAAATAACTATATTACAGATAAACGTGAAGAAATCAATTGGTTTGAATGTGAAGAAATTATACCAGACAAACAAATAAATGATTTAGATAATATAGTGGTTCATGCAAAGATGTTTGTATGTGAAGATATTGAAATAGGACATGTTAGTAGCTGTGATAAATTATTTTCTAGTGGAGATTATGAATTAAATGCATTGGAATTAGCTGATAAGGAACACAGTGATTTAATCGCTGGCAAATATGAAGGTTTGGTACATTTAATTTTTACTTAGCATTTAAACAAAAAAAAATACAAGATAGAGTAAAAATCTTTTCTTTAGACAGTATGATCAGCAGTCAAAAGAATTCTGGTGACATAGATACCTTATTTTATTGCCATGCTAATAATTTATTTACATTTATGAACCTTGTTTATCACATTTTACATAAGCAAGTCTTATTGCTTATACAATATGCAATTATTACTACTCTTGCTGTTTTTGTATTTTAGGAGGTCTTAAAGTATGGGAATGTACAAGTGACATTTTAAAATACTTGCTAGAAAACACTGATATCAATTTTAAAGGAGCAAAAGTACTAGATCTAGGATGTGGAGTGGGCATCCTAGGTATATATGCATTACAAAATGACTCAATAGTAACATTTCAAGATTATGTAAGTACTAAATAGTCTTAGGATCAATTTTGTTAATTTATTTTTTGATTGAAATGTATTACTTTACTTTTATCTCTTACTTTTGTGTTAATGGAAGAATTATGCTGTTTGAAACATACATATAATATAAAACTAAAAGCAGTGAAATGAAAAATTACTGTAAATTAACACATTCCTGCTTACAAGTTTATTGTTTCATCAGATGATTATGTGGAAATGAGCAAGTTAATGAGTTGTTTTACATAATGTATTTCAGTAACATAAATATTTTCTTTATATTACAGAACAAGGAAATAATAGAGTGTGTTACAATACCAAGTGTGCTTCTAAACATTGAAAATGAACAAAGAGAAGAAGTAATAAAAAAATGCAAATTTTATTCCGGAGACTGGGCATCATTTGATAAGAAACTACCAGACACTGCTGTTTATGATATAATTTTAACATCAGAAACAATTTATAATGAGAAAAACTATGAGAAACTTACTAACATATTTTTAAATAGGCTAAGCAAAGATGGTAGCGCTTATGTAGCAGCTAAAACATGTTACTTTGGTGTTGGCGGAGGAATGAGACAGTTTGAAACACACATACAAAAGACTAGTTTAATAAATAGCGAAGTTGCATGGAAAAGTACTGGTGGCATACAGAGGGAAATTTTAAAAATAAAAAGAATATAGAAGTGCATGAGTTTTATTTAAAAAATTAAATTATGATTTTAATATAACAAAAACATAACAATTTTGTGACCTTTGTTTTATTATGTAAAATAAAGTAAATTAATGCATTGTTGTAAAAATGGAAGACATTGAAATATATTTTTATATTATAATTACCTCTTTTTCATATCTAATTTATGGTGATAATCTCTGATAGACCCAACCGTCATCCCCTTGATGAAGCAATTTTCCATCAACTACTTCCCCTTCTGCTGGTTTTCTGAATTTAATTCTATCATGCAGACGATCCCGCTGACCTTGCCAAAACTCTACAGCTCTCGGTCGTATTATGTAACCACCCCTGTAAATAAAATCTAATTTAATTTGATAATTTTTTAAATATTCCCTACAATTAAAATAATTGTAAAGAAAAGTATTTTGATCCTTACAAAATCAACATACTTTTTTACAACACATTTTTCTAATCTGGACCAATTTGATAATGTAACATATCTATGAAGGCAAAAAAATAATTGAAAAAGAAATATAGTCACCAATAACTCGGCTTAGGAATTTCTTTCTCTGGTATCATGTACTCAGCCTCTAATTTTCTCTCTCTTTCACATAGAATATCCCTGGATTCAATCGGTGTGCTTTGGTAACTAGCACAAGCTGCAATTTGACTTGGTACTGGTCTTGAATGGAAATATTTAGTAGATTCTTCTTCAGACAGCTTATCTACATAACCTTCAATTCGTACAGATCTATTTAAGACCTCCCAGTAAAATGTAGCAGCTACATTCTGATTTGCACTCTGAAATTTTATTTATTATAAATTTATATGCAGAAAACATGAAATTCTTTTAAAGCAAACATCCTAATGTTAATAAAAAAAAAGTTCCTAAAGTATTATATACATGTGTACAAAGGTAGAACTTACCATCTCTATAGCTTTTCTGCTGCCATGATTTGTGAAAAACTTAAATCCATCTTTACCATAACCTTTGCATAACATGAATCTTGCTGATGGATATCCATCTCTGCAAATATACATATATTCATATTATTATTATTATTTTAGTATAAGAAGTGTATAATGTTGGATAACATACTTTGACACAGTGGCCAAACACATAGCATTGGGTTCCAAAATTTCTTTTCTACCACATGCTTCATCAAACCATGCTTTAAATTGTCCAAATGGTTCTTTAGCCACTAAATGTTTCTCCAAGAATGTGTCATCCTTATCTTTATATTTAATTCTCATACCTAAAAAGGTAGACCTTGATTAGGAAAATAAAATTAGGATGTAAAAAGTTAAAATAAAAAAATCAAAATACCTCCAATGTCGATACTCATATTGCGTAAAAGTATTTCTTTACTCCTTACTAAGTTTCGCAGACGAATCAAACCCATGCGATTGAGAAAACGATTGTAAGAGTTGGTACTTTTTATAATTATATGGTAATTAAGTTGTTTGCATCAAGGAATTTTTAAATTACAATTCCCATGTAACAATTATTTAACTGCTACTCTAAAGTTGCTATTGTTAGCTGAAGTCAAATCGTTCCGTAGCGAATGAGTACTTTATCAGATACGAGATATGTAGACTTAAATAAATGCTCATAAAACAATTTATAATACTATTTACGATTACAAATATTAGCGATAACGGGTAGATAACACTGACAAATAAAATATCAATGTCGTCGTCTAGTTTTGCATCAAAGAGTTTTTAAGCGATGATTTGTCGTGCTTGTATTTTTTTAATCCGATTAAAAGAAATATTAACCATAACTATTATTGTCAAAACAAGGCGCACTAAAAATCAGATTCAAGAAGTTATTTAATACTAATTAATAATTTATAATAATTTAGCAGACACACGTATGGAGCTACCTATGATGTAATGAGCAAACCTGGAAGGAACAGTATTTCTAAACGAAAATGTTAACGTCATTTTCATTTGACACTATTTCACTTTTGTCAATTGTTTTGTCACGTCACGTCATTGTTATTGTCACGCTCCCGCAACGTCATTTAAGTGAAATACTAAACATATTGTATTTGCAAAAGTTGAATTTCTTTAAATTAAATAATATTATAAGACATTATGGAATCTGAATCAGAAGTTATCAAGGAAAAAATTCATACAGAGCCGATATTAAATGACCCTAGATACATAACCTTATTGAGTGTGATTGTACTTATTTTCACATTTTGTAAGTTTTCTTAGAGTTTTATAATCTTAACTGAGTAATGATAATAACTATTCTTAGATTAATATTAAATATAACGTTTTTACAGTATTCTGGTGGTGTTTCTCCCGTCGCCGCCATCTGCGTAGATCAGTTCTTCTCACAGGTTTGTCGGATTCCGGTAAAACTTTGCTGTTTGTGAGGTTGGCATACTCACAGTATAGACAGACATTTACTTCCATGAGAGAAAATGTTGAGGATTATTTCACTTCTAATGTAAGTTTACCTAACACTTTGCAATCATTATAAAATTATTTTAGCCTGAAAAGTTTAGTTCTCATTTTTACACATATTTATACAAATGATAGTATAGATTGGCACTTGGTCAGCGTGGTTGACTATGGCCCAATCAACCTTAACTTAGAGTCGGCTCCGAGCCCCTCACTAGGGACATATAGTGAGCTGATGATGATATTGATGATAGTATAGATAAAAAAATAGCAATGAGGAAAATCTGTGTGGAATGAAATATGTACTAAGACAATTTTGTAGTTTTGGATTGAGTGTAAATATCTTATTTCTCTATTTTCAGAAAACATTGAAGATTGTAGATTTGCCAGGACAGGAGAGGCTAAGAAATAAATTTTTTGACCAGTACAAGAACAGTGCAAAGGGTATTGTGTATGTTGTTGACTCTGTGACCATACAAAAGGAGATACGAGATGTTGCTGAGTAAGTTAACAAAGAATACATCAACAACAACACTGCAACACAGTCTGCGCACATTTAAAAACCTAAATTAGTAGCCTATGTGTTTACACTTTGGCTACAATATACATCTATGCTAAATTTGAGCTGGATCCGCTCAGCTGTTCTGGAGATACCTTCTAATAAAATTCCATCCATCCAAACATTAACATTTATAATATTAGTAAGATATCTGTAATATAGAGTAAAGTTTGTCATTGTTTTGTCTTGATTAACCCTTTTGTATTTTTTTTACATAGAAATGTATCCCCTATAATCCTATATAAATTACCATTCTGTATTCACGGGTTTTGTATTCAGGGCAAATTTATAAAACATAAATATGTAATAATAAAGAGCTATATGTATCATTATATAATATATTTATTTTTGTGCGATGTTTTGACAGTGGAAACTCATAATAGTTTTTTTTTATCTAACATTATTGTCTATTTTCCAGATATTTGTATACAATTCTTTTGGACCCTGTTATTCAGAGCAACTGCCCTCCTCTCCTGATCCTATGTAACAAACAGGATCAACCAATGGCAAAAGGAAGTCAGGTTATAAAGAGCTTACTGGAAAAAGAACTGTTAGTATGCTAGGTTTTTTTTTTTAATTTTTAAAACAAGTAATGTGAAAAGACACTTATTGTTAAATCATTACTGCAACTATCAAAAAGGTAATTAATTAAAGGTCCAAAAATAACTCTTTTTAAGGATATAAAGTAGGGTAAAGCTGCAATGTACCCTTAGGTTTCAATTTCATTTTAAGCAATCGGAGAAACAACAAAAAAAGGAATACAGAAGAATGAAATTGTTATAAATAGCAATCACTAGCTGTCGCCCGCGACTCCGCTCGCGCGGAATCTAATGAGAAACATAATTTTTAGCCTATGTGTTATTCCAGACTATGTTCTATATGTATATCAAATTTCATTGTGATCCGTTCAGCTGTTCTGGAGATATCTTCCATCCTTCGATCTAAATTTTCGCATTTATAATATTAGGAAAGAAAAGAACATACTGTATTTAAAACATATAACTTGTTTCAGTAATTTGGTACGTGTGACAAAATCCAATCAGTTGCAATCAGTAGACTCGAACCAGTCAACCAGTTCTGCATACCTCGGCAAACTTGGCAAAGACTTTGAGTTCTCTCATCTCGGCTGTCGTGTTGATATAGCCGAGTGCTCGGCTAACACGGCCGATGATGACAACCCTACTGACATAAAGGCTCTACAAGACTGGATCTCAAAACTTTAGATGTTAAGTTTGTTTTGCATTTAAAAAAAAATATTTTGCTTATACTCTATGTAAATTTAAAAGTCTGAACAAATTCGGCGTTGTATTTTGCTATTTGAATTAATAAAATATTATCAAGTTATTTTTTGTTTCATTTTCTTTATAAACTGCCCCATTTGGTACATCCTTGTTCGAAATTAATTATAGCCTAATTATTTAACACCAACATCAATAAAATTTTTGAAATAACTATAGTTTTTGTTATAAAAAAAAAACAGCTACGATACCTATTTCATTTTATTTTTTTGCATTTAACAGGACAATTATTAGAATAATTCATAATTACAACAACAAAACTCATGTCCGTAACCAAAAGGGGTAGGCAGAGACGACATCAGAGACATAGGTTATATAAATGTTACCACGATACCTTAGCAGGAAATAACGGAACGCGAGTGAAATGGCGTATATACGTATAATATTACTCTTCAAATATCTTAATGGCCTGAAGTCATCGACGAGCTGCTCAGTGCCCTCTCTCCGCTACCTACCCTCCGTTACATTACACCTTCAATGTTTTTTGCGCAGCGATTTGCGCAAAGTTAAAAGGCGCCAAGAAATATGACAACTACAAAAGGTTTATATTCTTAGCAAAAGTTAAACTGTTAAATACATTGAAAATAATAGTAATATCGTAAAAAAAAACTAATTTATCCAGGTGCCAATATCTATTGAACACTTCACCCTTTCTTAACCCTTCAATAAAATGGGTGTGCAAGATATAAAAAAAAATTCTACGTGAAATTGATGACAGAGAGATGACTTTACGTAACCAAAGACATTATTCATTATTCTAATTGTCTACTTTTGCATATTCATTTTTATAATGACCTTCAAGTCGATAAATTCGATCATTCATTGTACCTGTAGAAGGGTTATCAGTTAAAGGGTTAACTATCCTTTGTTATTCCATTCAATACAATCAATACAAGATTTCGAATATGCAAAAAGGTTTATGCATATTCATGATTAGCCCATTAATAACTAACGCACAAGTGTAATAATGATTTAAATTTCATTGAGATTTTTTTTATTAAAACTGAATAGATTTTTTGACAACCCTATGCTCGATTTAATTTCATAGTGGAATTACGGTTACATGCTTTTGCAATTTATAGTGCAAGCGCTCAATAAGAGAAATTTAAGAAATTATCGCGGTCTATGCATTTTTTTAACTTCGTTAAGTTTAATTTAAACATTCTGTACCCACGTCTAAAAAATTCCTTAGAAAACGTGAAAAAACAAAAAAACGAATATGATCAAAGGGAATGTGCCGGTCGTTACAGAGAGGTCACGTGATCTCTTAATGGATGCTATTTCCCTTGCCCTTAATGTGCTCAATAAAATAATAAATGCAGTTGTGTTTACGGCGAATTTTACCGAAAGACGCCTGACTTTAAGAATGTTAGTGAATTTATAATGAATAAATCGGCAATTCATTTTAAGTTCGAAAAATCGGATATAGAACATACTTTAAATATAATAAGATATGTTAAATAACTTGCCTTAATATGTGCTTGATTTATTTATTTAAATAGCCCAATTTAATCTTGTTCTTTAATAATCTTGTAATAGTGAAAATGCTGGTAATAACTACATTTGAATGTAGAATAAGGGTATATTGATATCCTGACGACTCCAGTAGGACACTGCAATTCCCACGGTAAAAAGGCTTATGCATTAACCTCCCATGGACTCATGTCTGTCCGATCCATTCATCGCTTGATCGCACAAAAGGCGGAAGCTTGTGAGGTGGTCAATTGTTACCGAGTTTGCTCCCACACTGTTTGTCATCTGCGCTATTGTGTTGTGGGAAGAGTTGTTAATTTTCAATAAATTTATCTTTTTGTACGTACATACATTTCAATCGATTATTCACCTGTTCAAATGAAATTTGAAGTTTTAGGTTATTATTTATTATTATTATATTTGAACGTAAAACAATGATCATTTACTGAAAATGAACAAATGTATCATTTAGCAACAAAATGCATATAAAAAAGTTGTTTTAAGAAATTTAAAAAAATATATTCGATATTTCAATTGTCTACTAATTAACACCATACAAAAGACATCAACGATTTCTTGATACGAGTCATTAAGAACTGTCTACACTTTCTGTTAAAAAAATCAGTTTCTTATGGAAACAAAATTTAAGGTTACTGCTTTCATATAAAATTTCTTTCTAAATCAATTATTAAAGTACATACAATAGAATCATGTTACATATTAAGTGTCATATATTTGTAATTTTGACTTTGCACTCGGAGTAATTTAACTTTCATCAGCGTATCTTAAGCGAAGTATAATTACAGGACATTAATGTGAATGCTCAGAGATCGACCGGTTGTCTTAACTGACTTACCGTTCATGACCAAATCACAAATGCCGACCTTCAAGTAGTTTTTGGACAATAATTTAATTAGTAAAATTTGGTATAGATGCAGAACATAGTCTGCAAGAATACATCGGATACTAATTAGGTTATTTTTTCGTGTGAACGGAGTCACGGACGACAGCTAGTAAATTCTGATATCCATGAACAAAATAATTATGTAATTGGCGGTTGCAAAGAAAATATGTAAGTTTTAGGTGATTCCTCTAGTGTCTCGACTACGATTGCCTTTTACAATGTTTATTGTATAAAATTAAAGTTAAAGTGGGTATTAAAAGGTTCGCAATCCGTAACTCCTCGTCATGGAAAAAAATTACCGTATAAATACGTAAACTTTACGCAAATAAATACAAGAACGAAAGCTTATTTTAATGAAATTCCTTTAGATATTATCAACAGCGGCACATGTCGCGCGATGTTGTCACGACAGCCAATATTCCTCGATATCCGCGCGCAATGGCTAATTATTTTAATCAAGAATTAATCGAACCGCTTTCAACGAGATAAAGAAGGCTTAAGCTCGTCAAAAGCCGCCATCAAATCGGAATATATGCGGCAGTTAGGACGACATGCGCGCGTGCGCTGCGTGTGGTCCCGTATGGTAATGAAAGCAAAATATTTATCGACAAATGCAGGCTTATTACATCGTAATATGCATAATATGCATGCTCAATGCAAACTCAATATTCATTTTATATTGGGAAACTTTTGTTTACGTAATTGAACCTTTTTGCTAAACGAAACTGATCGCATTATATATGAGAATTGGTTATCATAAATTTACCCAATTTTACTAAATATATGAATTAAAAATTCAAAGACGTTCCTTTACAATATGCGATATCTTCTTGTTATTTACCCGGTTGGATATTTTGTACATTAAGAAAAAAATTATACATAAAAAGATGATTTAGTGTTTAGTTAGGCTTCTAGTTCACAACAAATCTTAGCTGATATAAAGTATATAAATTAAATCACTTAGTTTAGCTACAATAATTATTAATGACCTGATTTAGTAAAAGCACTTTTGTTACGGGGCTCCATGTAACTGTCGTTATGCGTTAAAAAAGCGTAGATTGGTGGAACTTCAATCGTCCCCGTGTCTCGTTAAGGGTGCACAATTACCTGATTATTTGAAAGCGCGTCGGTCCGGGGATAGCTGATGCCACATAGCCGCTTTGTCGGTCCAGTTCCATTCACATTTTGTGAAGCAAACCTTCAAGCCGCGGCCACTTTGATGCGAAACTATTATCGTTTCATTTTATGGCACTTTTATAATGTTGTAAGACTTTCTACTTTTTCAGTGATGCCGTAATGTTTTTAAATCTTTAAAATGAATGCACTGAAGCAAAGTGAGATTAGATTAATATTTTGAAGCTTTGCAATAGAATAATAGCCAAGAAAGTTATTTTATTATTTTTGTATCAGATATTCCAATGTTAAGAAAAATTATTCAGAACGAACTCTATAATTTTGTTTTATTTAATTCTATTTTACGATAGCTTTTATTAGAAGAATCGTTTGTTGCAACCTTTTTGAAACTAGTAGACCTGTATAATCTTTGTAAGATACTAAATAAACATTTCCAGACGTGGACATAGGTATTAAATGGATGTTATAAAAAACGAATCATCGGACCATGTCAAGCATGTCGGTTGTCAAGGCATTCAGGCTTCATAGTGAGACACCGCCTTCCAGACCAACTGACCTCGTCTCCATAATGCGATTGGCTGTCCCTTAGTCCTTACTTGTTATTCTAGGCAATCCGGTTATTGAATATTAATATGGAATCATCTCGTTTATCTTGTTCTAGTGCTTTTAGTAGGCATTTAAGTGTACATTATTGTTGTTAACATTTCTTGTAGTACATCTTTTATGTATGATACTTTTTGTCTTTTTATTACTTTGCTAGTTTTACATAACTCGATCCTTTACAACGTAAACTGTTGAATTTAACTTATAATATTATTAATGATTGGAAATTAAATCCGTTTTTGGTGTTTACTTGATAAATTCACAAAAACAATAACTGGTATTTTTGTATTTCAGGATATAGAATTTATTTTTTAACAATACCTATGTATGATTTATGTGCACAATTTATAGCATGATTTTTTTATAAACGAGAAAGCGATATTGATGATGCTCATAATGAGATATTTTGTAGGAAAAATATAAAAAGAATTTATTGAAAAATAAGGTGCAGTATCCATTCATAGACAAATACATTTTACTTGTAAGAATTTGAAATACTTTTAATCCGTCTTAGGTGCAAATAAATTTAATTTTTACATGAAAAGTCTTAAAACTATAATATTAAATAAAATATTAAAAAATAATTTACTAAAAATATTATTAAAAGGAGTCCCTTTAGGCAAGGTTCCGAAGATACTGGTAGCGGTTCCCCTTTGAATAGCTAAACTAATTCTTTGTCCGAGGTAGCTGCCAGCATTTGAAATGGAAAGAAAGTAAAAGCCGTTGACATAAAATACAGTTGGAGAACAAATTGAAACTTCACTAATAAACAATGACGACGTAAAGATAAATGTAACGTATTTGATTTTTATTAATTGAGTCTCGAAGTCGCAAGAAGAGCCCGACGGCGGCGAACATCTGCCCCCATTTATTAATACCGATAATAAACATTTGAGACACGTTCTTGCGAATCAATACTCGCGATCCCTTTATGAATTATTTATATATTTTATTGTCACCTTATCGAAGATATCGCAGGCAGGATGCGGTCCCAGCGGTTAGTAATCAGAACATAATTTTGTTTTTGACAAATAACTGGGCAAAGCTGGACCGGACAAGGTCCCTGGGCAGGTTTTTGTCCCTACCTCAGATTCCGAACCACTGCATTATTGTCCGAATAAACATACGCGTTATCCAAGCTCCGTGTAATCGTTTCTTACGGTTGGTGAATATGTTTTTGTTGCATTTCATTTTAGTAGCATTATAAAATGCTTATAAATATATTAATAGATAGTTTTTAAACTTCGACCAAAACCTGATCTATCTTAACAACCACTTAGTTATTACTTATGTGAACCACGCTATACATAAGTGCGCGCTTAACCTGTAACAATGTTAAATACTTTTAGACATTATTAGTTAGAATCCTTTGGCGCGAAGCGCGCATTCGTTACCAAGTCCACTGTCAGATTGATTAGTGAGGGGACATAAACGTTATTGTTTTAATAAGGCTAGTGTTGCGCCGATACACCGGCACAGTGTCGGATTTTCTTCTTAACAACACAAATTCACAAGCTTAAAGCTTAGTTGGAATAGTAAAAGAAATATTAGTAAATTTAAAAAAAAACTGCTAATATTTTATACAAAAAAAGAAAAAAAAATAGTGCTTTATTAAATTATTATAGTTCTATGTCAAATCCGATGTCTTAAAATGTATTTCAATTGTTTTTTGTATAAGATACATACATACAGAGTACTTATTTGTTTTAAGTTATATTTTAGTCTAACTCTTTAAAGATACGCGTCCATCTGTAAAATTAATAAGTTAAAGTAAAATCTTCGTAATACGATTATAGATTAAGTTGGTGTGAAGTGCAGCGTAAAGTTACGATAACTTACCCGCTGGGACGAGCCTGACAGATACAAATTACGGTTTCGATGTGGATCGTTACAATGTGCGGAGAAACGCCCCGACCGTGCTTAAAGTGTGCTGTAACTTGGAGCCCGCGTGTAAATACATCATCGTCATATCAGTCATGAGCTATACGTAATGTAGGCTCATTTACTTGTAAGCCTTAATGTGCATGGATCACTTTTATACAGTGATGAATCACAATTGAGCGAACGAAACATGATTTCGAATACACTCAAAATACTGTATTACCGTAGTTTAACGAATGTCAAATAGTGTTTGAGAAGATTGATTTCATTATTCTTTGATAATATATCTTAGTTTATATTATGACTAGCGTTTTGTGTAATTAAAAACTCAGTAAATCATGTATTAACTTTTTTATACAGTATTTCACTAATTATTCAAACTAAGTTAGTTTTTGAACAATAAATAGATTTTTTTTTTAAATCTTACTATTATAAATGCGAATCGATGCATGTTTGTTTCAAGTTATCTCCAGAACGGCTGCATGGATGTCGCTGAAATTTGGCATAGATGTAGATTGTAGTCTGGAAGAACACATAAAGTACCAATTAAGTTTTTTTTTTATAATTCCGCGCGTACGAAGTCGCGAGCAACAGATAGTAAGTTATAAGCATATCCAAAAATTGACAATATGAATTTACAAAGCTAAAATTATGAACTATCAGATGAATCAAGTCTAAAATACAAATTATAAGTTTAAAGCTGATTGTAGATAAGCATAAGTTAGTCATTAGAAATTTCACGAAGTTTTTTAAAACAAATAACTCATCAAAGACCACGCTAACGCCTGGAATGCTTAAAAATATTTTATACATTGGCACAAAACAGTTGAATGAACGTGTTGAATCCTACCGACAGATGCAGGTATTATCTTCACCAGAAGCTTATAAAGCACCTAAATATCCCGTATACGAATGAAAGAACGGCTTGACTTAATGAGACCTGATTGTCAATCGCGCTGTCAGTATGCAAACCGGTGGACTGCTTCAATTCCTTTTGCTTTATATATAAACTTTTTATTTTATTTTGAACACTGGCTGATTCGCGTGTTGTAATACATTTTGAATTAAGAACATAAGAGACTTTTTGAAGCTTTGACCTTTATGTTATTTAGTCATGTTATTAGCATATTTTACTTCGGTATTAGAAGTTTTTTCTTTATCAAGTATTTTTTAGCATAAAAATAAAATGTATGTATCTAAATAGATAACATTCTCGTTCATAAAAAACAAAGATTATTTGTTATGTTGCATATGTATGTGTTTCGGCAGTGGAAATCAATCGTATTTAGACATGTTAAGGTCTCTCAGCATTTGGTGCTCAGTTTGCGAATGTTTTGCGGGTCGTTTTAATTAATACCACATTAAAATTACAAAATTTTTCAATTTGTTATGTGGTTTAAATAATTCAGATTGTACCAATGTTATTTTGCCTTCTTTTATTTATGCAAATAAAACTTTTTATTTCATAAATACATACTAATAAATAAGTTGATGTCCAAGTTTAATTACCCTAGGTTATAAAAATAGGTATATAAAATAAACTATTCGATACGGTATTCAATACAACTTGTTCGAAAATAAAACAACAGGCATTCGTCGAACCAAGTCCTATGAACAAAAACGAAATATTTAATAGCAATAAAATATGTTCATACCGGTCTTACATGCTCTTTGTATTGATATATCGAAGCATAATTAGTCTCTCTCTTTGTGAACGGATAAGATCAATAATTGTTGTGTCACAGATAAATAATTAATGATGAGCTCGCTAAAGAAATTACATTCGAAATTCGAAACGAGATTTCCGTTCGGCGATTCGGAATACGTTCTAAAATTAAAAGTGAAAAAGCCGACGCATTATAAATTTAGATTAATTGTCGGGCAATACATTTTGCGATCGCGTATTTGTACGTCATTGAGCGTGGTCGCAGGAAGTACGCGCGTGCTGCGGCTCCGAACCGGCCGCGTGGTTTCAATAAAATATTTACCAATAAATTAATGCTCACATTGGGACACCGCTGCACATACTAATAGCGACACGCGGTTACTTTTTGTCTTTCTCTTCATTCAACCCCATTGATACGGGTCGTACAAAAACCGGACACTCTGGACCCGCAAGCCTTAAGCTAACGCTACCAGTTTTTGTATCGGATTCGACAAGGACGTGATCGGTTTCTGTTTCAGTGAGGTGGTGAGAATCTTTAATTGCGAACGATTGTTCAATTGGTATTCAGGTAGAAGATACGGGTATTAGCAATATAGCTGTCCGGTTTTTTTTTTATTGAAACTGTCGCAAAGCAGAGGAATAAAAGTTATAATTAATATTTTGTATACAGATCCTTGCTAGACAATGCAGTTATCAGCAATACAGGATTTTGTCTTCTTAATGACTACTAATTCGTCAGTTCAGTCGTTCCTCCTAAATTATGTCATCAATCATACAATTCAGTCATCTTAAGCCTATCTTATAATTAGGCAATCGATTTGTTAAAATCATCATCAACCCTTATCCCTACGTAAGGTTGGCACAGTATATACTACTCCTCCATACAGCAGCCGTTATATCTGAATTTCTAATATGTTTAAATGTACTATGAAAATAAGATAAAACTCAATAAAGGCACTCGAGGCGACATTCATTCAATAAAAATGACGCAATCAAAACTGTTTATATATATCCAGCTTATAACTATAGGGTAATAAGATTTTCGATTATTACTTAAAATAATTATATAAAAAATATTTTGTACAAGAAAAAACTTGAAAATTGGACAGTAAGTCGTTTTGTAATGAAGAAAATTACAATTTCGTGGTGACGATCGACGGTTAAGAGTAAACAGGAAGTGTCGTCGGGAGGCTGTAAAAAAGACTGGTGCTGCCATCTGATGGATCGGAGTCTCATTAAGGTGGACTCTTATTCAGACGTCGCCATGTTTTGTAACGACCAATTTGTGGCCCCTGAGTGACAGATGAGCAATGAACGTAGTTCTAGGGGTGTGGAAATATCTTTCGAATAGCAATTTTAGTGTTTAAATACTATAATTATAATTTGATTTTTTTAATTATTCGATTTTTTTCCAATTGTTCCATTCGAGTTTCGTATTTTTATTTTTATTTATTTATTAAGACAGGCCAACAGCATACATATAAAAATAGCAGAAAAACAAAAATCACACAAACATTTTACATATGTATGCCAATAACAGGCATGCACAAATTTCGTTAGACACATTTTTATTCATACAATTTTATACACTTTCTTTTTTATAATTTGGATAGTTTATTTTTAAAAGATCCCAAGCTATCACTAAATATATCTATGTTCAAGTTGTTAATCATGTTATATTCGTTACATATACGCAACAATGGGTTATTGCGGCCAAGATTAGTCCTGGCAAATTTAGTGTGAAATATATTTTTTATGGGGTTTCTAGGGCTTACTCTGGGGACAGAAATAGAAATTTGTTGAGTGATATCGCTGCAGCTGATAAAATTATGTATCACTTTATATAAGAGTGTGAGGTCACTCATCTTACGGCGACTTTGCAAGGATTTCATCTTGAAATGAAGTAACCTCGCATCATAGGTGCTGCGAGGCGAGATTCCGTGGCAGGTGAACGCCAGTTGTCTTGTAAATGTCCGTTGAATGCTTTCGATGCGCTGTGAGTGGATACAGTATAAGGGATTCCACACGACAGAACCGTACTCAAGTATACTACGCACCAGCACATTATACAAAACCATTTTACTGTGGACGGTACGAAAGCATTTAGTGTTACGCCGTAAGAAGCCCAACATTTTGGCTGCCTTCGTAACCATGGTGTCAATGTGATCGACAAAATTCAACCTCGCATCGATTAATATACCTAAGTCGTTAATTCTGTTGACCTTTGTAAGTGTTGTACCGTTAATTGAATATATGGATAAGGTAGGATTTTTCTTTTTCGTAAATTTGATTTGAAAGCATTTTTTTGGGTTAATTAACATTAGATTTGCCAGAGACCATTTTTCAATATTGTTGAGATCGTCCTGAATATGTTTTATATCTAGCAAGGAGTTTATTGTTCTATAAATTTTTAGGTCATCGGCGAATAGTAAGAACTTGCAATTTTTTATTTCGGTAGTAATATCATTAATGAAAATTAAAAACAGAATTGGGCCTAGATGGGAACCTTGGGGTACTCCAGAACTAGCAACAAATGGGCGAGAATCGGAGCCATTAACTGAAACGAAAAGAAGTCTTTTTGCCAAATATGATTCAAACCAATGTAAAAGGGACCCATGTATGCCCATGTTTTCTAATTTTTTAATCAGTAAAGTGTGGTTAACTCTGTCAAAAGCATTAGAAAAATCCATATAGACAGCATCAACTTCACGTCCCTTATCTAAATCACCAGAAATATCAGAAACGTACAGTGTTAAATTTGTGACTGTCGACAAACCTCTTCTAAATCCGTGTTGACTAGGTGACAAATCGTTGCTAACATGTGTAGATAGAATAGGAAAGATTAAGGATTCAAAAAGTTTGGAAAAGCACGACAAGATAGCTATGGGACGATAATTTCTGACGTCGCTTTGGTCGCCCTTCTTGTGAAGTGGAATGATTCTTGCAATTTTCCATTCATCTGGAAAGCTTCCATCGCTTAGGGATTTATTAAAAATTAGAGTCAATGGCAAGGATAATTCCTTACCACACAGCTTTATAAATAGCGGAGGAATTCCATCGGGGCCAGCACCTTTTGTAGTATCTAGCTTTTTAATTTTTTGAAAAACATCTAATTCGGAGAGATAAATAAAGGATAAATTATTAGTTTCACATAAATTTTCAGGATAGTCAAAGGTAACTGGGTCACTATTAGCACATTTATAAATTGAAGAAAATTGGCTTGCAAAAAGATTAGCGATATCAGGACTGGTGCTGGCTGAGCTATTTGCTCCACACATCTCAGGAGGGTAGTTGGATTCGTTTTTCCTTTTATTTTTAATGAATGACCAAAACACCTTAGTATTTTTAATTAAATTAGTTTCCACGGTTTTTATGTAACGAGCATAACATTCATCGTACAGTTTGTGACAGTAACTACGAAGGATTTTGTATTCGATGAGATCACGAGGGTTTCTGTACTTGCGAAACTTTATTCTTAGTTTTTCTTTTTCGGCTAGACGATTGATCAAAGCATTGCTAAACCACGAAGGAAACTTAGACTTAAAATTTTTTAATCGTTTGGGCACTCGTGTATCAATTATTTTGCGTATTACATTATAAAATACGGAAACCATCGCATTCACATCGCTACATTTAGAAAACAACTCCATCCAGTCGACTTCCGTCAAATCAGCAATAATGTCATTATAGTTAGCTTTAAAGAAATTGAAAATGTTGATATTTCTCGGTTGTAGAGGTTTGCTAAGAGGAGGAAAATCGACTTTTATTAACAAATTAGGGTGCTTGGGATCTATCTTAGTTAAAACATCTAGAGGTGTAGTAACCTCTAGATTAGCATTATTGCTTATAATTAAGTCTAACATTCTATCATCTACATTGGAAATATTATTAAATTGGTACAGTTCATTTACAGACATAAAATCTACAAAACAGTATCCTAGAGAGTTGTTATAATTGTCGGGAATCATGTATGAGAAATCAATGTGCTTTCGCCACTTTAAGAAGTTTAAGTTAAAATCGCCAACAACTATAATGTCTTCTACAGAACTTAGTACATCGTTCGCACTATGAAGATAATTATTAAGAACACTATGTTGTGCAGGAGGGGGAAGGTAGACCGCTGATATAGCTACCTTTTTCATCTTGCTGCCTACAATCAAATTCAGACAAACCCATAAGTCCTCGCAGTCACATTCCCAGTTCTTCATTCGGACTGATGAAATTTGCTTGGAAACAGCAATGAGCACGCCACCTCCATCTTTTTTTGAGCTGTTGGTCTCGCAACGGTCTCGTCGATAGATATTATATCTCATATCAACTAATTCATTATTGGAGATGCTAGAATTTAGCCATGTTTCTGTAAATATAATTATTTCGTAGTTCGATAGCGAAATATTTTTTCTTATCTCGTTGGTTTTAGTTCGCATTCCGCGAACATTTTGGTAGTAAATATTAATACTATCGAATTGATCAGAAATGCACCAAAACATTAAATGCAACTATAGACAATTTATGTGATAAGATGTAAGCTATCCATATCTCGAATCAGTATTGCTTTGCAGGACTCATCTTTACGCACGTAAATTCGGCCGTTACGAACCCACACGAACTTGTAATTCAATTCTTTCGACTTCTTTCTTGCTGCAGCATGTAAAGTCTTACTACTTGGTATAAGATGCTCTGCTACGAAAACAGGTACCCGAGCACCGCTAATACCCAAGTGATGTGAGCTTAACTTGTCTTTTGCGTTCTTTTTATTAAACTTTGTAACTGCTGCTATTACAGAATCTCGACATAGTGGACTCTTCAGTTTAACAATAACGCTTCGAGGTCTGTCACTCTCTTTGTTAAACTTCATAACACGTGTTGCTTTCAGAATATCCTCTTCATTGATAGGATGATCTATCACATTGCCTAATTGCAAAACCGTATTAACTAGATTTTCAGACTTGTGCTCTGGGATACCATTAATCTCCAGGTTGCTTTCACGCATGCTCTGTTCGAGGGAACACAACCTAAACGACAAATCTTTAATAGTACATTGCATGGATTCATTATTTTGTTGTAACTTAGTCAACGTAGCAACTTTATCCTTTAGAACAGTTTTAATTTCCTCGTACTGTTTGTTAAAAAATGCGACAGCCTCATGAAAGTCAGATATTTGTAGTCTGATACCTTTTAACTCTTCGGATACCATTTCTTTAACCGACGGCATAATCTCCTGTCTAATAACTTCCCTAATGGCGTCAAGAGTAACAGCAGCCTCGACAGGCGGGGCCGCGCGCCGTTGCTGACTGGGTCGGATGGTAACGTTACTACTCTGACCTGACTCGTATGACTCTGTTGAGTCGTCACAAATGCTTGCACTGCTTGCTGCGGCAGCACCGATCGACGACCTAACTGGTGTAATGCTATTATCGCGTTTGGGTTGTTTGTTTCGGCAGCCAAGACATTTCCAATTTCTTTTGTCAACTAAATATTGAAATTTTTTCTCAGGTACATTAGCGCATAGTATATCGTACTTATTCTCACAGACAGCGCACACTAAATATTCTTTATTCCTTAGAGCAGTTTTGCAACCGTAGCATTTATTAATTGACGCCATTGTTAATTTATTATTAAATTCCATGCGGTATTGATATCGATATATAGACTAGATCGCGATCGTATCAAAGACGTGGGATAATAGCGTTCAGTGAGGGTAGATGCAAGCGCTTTGCAGTGGCCGCACTATCGCCCGCCCGGTTTGTCAAAACAACGAATAACTCTAAAAATGTTTTTACTTATTGCTCACGAATACTGCACTATTTACGTATTTTGATTATATCACTATGTATAGTACATGTCCGTTGTAAAACCCACACTAGACTTTGTTCACAAGTAACTAAAAAGTAACGAATATTAAATAAAAACTACGGAGCGAAAGTTATTGCGTCTAATCGCAAAGGCGCGCGCGAGTTCCACGTATCCAATTTTATTAATCGATTAGAAATATATAATCCATAAACTTGACTTATTCGCACACCCCTAGAACGTACACTAAGCATACCATCGTTGTGGTCATATTTAAACAAGTAGCTTTTAAATACAACCTTTTTGGTTAAGTTATTTTATTAATATAAGTTATTGTTATTAATGTCGATTTTATGATTAATGATTTTTTTACGTATCAACGTTTTACACCTACAAAAGACATAAACGCAAAAGTCACCTTATGTTTAAAGTTACGAAAGAACATTGCTTCAGTAATTGCGACTTTTGCAAACCAAAGTGTAATTATTATTCAACAAATAATACAGAGGGCGCCTCTCGTCCAATAATCAAATGAAATGTTTTCTCAAAAGTAACGGGTCATCTAATTGAATTCAGTAGTCCATTCGAATTATCAATAAGAAAAGGGCAGGCTGCGGCGCCGCGGCAAATTGCGGCTACCCGCACTCCTTCTTTTGTATCCCTTCGCCGACGTCCATTGGTTCATTTTAATGAGCACCGATCAATGGGCGTAATTATTTCTCGTGTCATTCTTTGTTGGCGACGCGACGCGAGCGCGCTGTCATCTCATAAGGGCAGGCTCGCGAGCAACTTGCGACAGTTTTTGCTTGCGTTTTTGGAGAATAACCGTATACAGAACTAGCCCGCCAATTACGGATGCGTATGGAAAGTGGACCCGCGTTGTCGGCTAACTAAGTCGGGCGCGGCGCCTCTGTCATTTTAATGAGCTAAAAGCTACGCTATTCACAATGTATACACAATGTACTTCTTTCTTGTATTCAATTACCTTTTTTTGGTGTCGGGAAAGAAATCTTAACAAGAACACCTCGCTCCTAGGGGGAACACGATTATGAAGGATTTTACCCTCTACAACTACCTCGGTGACTATCTGCTAGTGCCAATAGAGATCTCTTGTTTCCAAATATTTAGCATTGTTTTTTTTCGAGAAATGTTTAAAAGTGATTACTTTGTTACAGTTGTTTAACTGTCATAAAATTACTTTATAAAAAAGTTCAAATTTTGAGTTCATTTATAAAAGTTTTACTTTCAAGGCGTATAAATGTAAGCATTAATGGCAGAATCATTATTAAAAATGTTCAGTAATTAAGTTTGAACGGCTAAGTATTTTCGGTTTGGATATGTGCAATTACTTGACTTCTTTTGATCGTTAATCCTCCATCGACTATTAATCGCGCTTCACTTATTACATTTAATTTCTTAATCTCACCTTTAATTGAATTGTTAAGTTTTACTAAGATAGCCCATTGCGTTCGTTAATGTTTGTTGTATTTTTTGCGACACTAACATGACTATGCCTTTAGTGACTTTCGATCTTTTTTAAAGCAATATTTTTTTTTAACCGAATAGGTCAACTTGACTTTCAATTAATGACTACAATATCTGTATGCACTTTAATTACATATCTGTAGTTATTAGTTGATAATTAATCAAATTATGTCTTCCGATTATCAACGCAATGTTGAATATTTTCATTTATTTTATCTTTGAAAGGTGACAGAATAATCTTATTTGCAATTAAGAATTGCTTACGGCACGCAAAACTTTATACTTGAAGCAGGTCCGCGATTTTTTTTATTATTGAATTGCAATAATAGCGAAAAGATTACAAAGCGAATGATTTGTAATGTGATAATCGGGTTCCAACTTTGTTAAAAACTTTTTTTGTACCCGTAATAATTAGAATCCAGAAAAGTCAAGATTTTTTAGTATTGCGTTACTTTCTTTTACTTACTAATACATTGTAGCGTGCTAACTTTAAGCTTTGAGATTACCCTTAAAATATTTCCTATCTGTGTACATGTGAATTACTTTATCTTCGTCATAAATGCTATTGTTTAAAAGTATGGCCGGGATGTCAAGTCACGGGCGAGCGGCGAAGAAATGTTTAAGGCGGTTCCATTGTTCCTACGCTAATTGAATAGATGCCACCGATAGATTGCGCTGCCGACACGCGCGGCCCTGCCCGCAGCCCGCCGCACGCCTGGCGCGGTATTCGATAATTAAAATACTATATCTCCATCTTACAAATGAAAATTTAGTAAGTTAATTGCTTTATACCTCGCCTTGTAATTAATAACTCGTAATAAAAGTATAAAGGTTTTTTTTTTTAATTTTTAAGATGATCCTAACATGTTGCTTGGTGTAGAAATCATTCAAGCGAATAAAAAGTTTTGAAAGTTAATATTAATAAATTTGACGGCAATAATAGGCTTACTAAAAATTAATTAGAATTATAGCTCTAAAAGATTATCTGAATGTATTATATATCTTTTGGTTATTATATGAACCACTTGCTTGTTTGCCTCGTATAAAAAAAGAATGAATAATCAACAAAACATTTTGAACAAAAAAAAAATACCTCTTTCATTTCATTCCACGGGCCATGACCGAAATGGGTTCGAATATCGGTTCTTTTGAATCTGTGCATTTTCCGTAACGTATCGTTAGGCAACGGACAATGGACTAATGTTATTTGTCACGGTCCGCGCCCGCCCGCTGCCGCACTGTAGCCGCTACCTTATCGAGCTACAAGGATTCGAACTTGGATGTAGATTGCCTCAATAACTGATACAGATCTTATTCACAATAAAACGTAATCTCGCTTTATTTATAGCCCGGTCAAAGATCATTTGCAATTTATATTCCAATTAAAATGCGAATATTTATAGATATTTAAAATAGTTTTTTCAACTATGTTTAAATATTTATACATTAGTAAAAATATATATTATATCAAGCTTAATTTGTTAAATTAAAATTTAAATAAAATTTGCTTATCGATGTTTATTTTTAGAATATGTTTGCTCCATCTTACTAATATTAATGCGAATGTTTAGATGGATGGATGTTTGCTTGAAGGTATCTCCAGAACATTCTCTGGAAGAACGCATAAGCTATTGATTATCTTTTTTTCCGCGTGGACAGAATCGCGGGCGACAGCTAGTCTATATTACAAGCTTTAAAACATTATGAAGTGTTAAATGAAGCGTCTTTAATTCAAATATTATTACAATAGTAACTACGAGTACATGACAAGCCAATTATATCTATTTATAAATATAAGCAATTACTTGTGTAATTATCAGCCGGAACAGCAGGCAGCCGATTGTAATTAGGTGTTAATTACTTAGAATGTCTGAATTGATCTGTTACTATACAAGTAGAGTACGGTTACGCCCTCGGGGCTGATATCAACCTCGATTGTAAGCAAATTACGAGGTAATTACAACTGTTCAATAAGTTCATAATATTCAAACACTATTTTCGACCGCGACTATGTCCGCGCAGAATTAAAAAAACACAGTAGTCTATGTGTTCTTCCAGATTATGTTTTATAGGTATGCTAAATTTCATCGAGATCCGTTCAGTTGTTCTGGAGATATCTTCAAACAAACATCCATCCATTTAAACATTCGCATTTATAATATTAGTAAGAAGTAAGGTATGGTACTGTATAAAGATATGAGAATAACGGTCTTCAGAGTTTTAAGTTAACTTTAATAGATTAATAAGATATTGAGTATCTTAGATTATATTAGATAGATGCATATGTACATATTGGATTTCATAAGCAATATAAGAGCGCGAAACAGCCCTTTGTAGCTTTGAAATGAATAGTTATATCGCGCCCTTGGTTAGAGCACTGCTTCACTCCCAGATACTGTTTAATTAAAATCAATTTAGTATCTATATCCTTTTTGTTTGTTATTTAAAATATCACTAGTAAAATCAGTCAACATTCACCACTTCTGTAATACCATGTTATCGGTTTGTAAAAAGCGTTCAAGGATAACAAAACAATGTTCGAGGATGCTGTCGACAATTATACCCTCGTAAAGCAACCGCTGGACTGAGTTTAATGGCGAATGCACACTGTTGTAACAACGCTTCGTGGCCATTGTGAGGTAGTCTTTTAATTGCATGCTATAAAGTCGACGTGTGAAAACATGGTTTTATGTTAAATCATACATAAGTTATGATCAAGCCAAATGTGTAAGTAAGAGCTGAATATTTTACGGCAAATCTGCTTTACAAAACAAATGAAAACTATTTGAATGCTTTTGATTCCATTGCCGAAATGTCACCCACACATTCTTTTTAAAAACCAGAGAGTACAAAATGTCTTAATACCTATGTTACGGTTATTCATTACTCGGTACAAAAGACTTACAAGGTCACGTATTGGATATGTTTTTACGGGGATAAAGGGGTTAAAAGTGTGAATCGACATTTAATAAAATAATTTATATTGTACTAATGTATTTTTAATGACGTCAAGTGACCGGAGACAGCGCAAAGTTTTTGCTGGACGTAACTGCGACTTGATCGCCGCGGAACAGTTACTCCTCGTTATATCGTATAATTTAAGAATACACCCAAACGTATAATAAATATTTTTAAAGTGACTTGATGTTAAATAGTATAGAAAAGATTAAGGTATAAAATTTCCAGGTGCTAATCTAATATATAACAGTTGAAAGGTTAGATATACTCAGGATATATGTATTATATAGCTGTCATTTTGAAATTAACGCAATAGAGTTTGGTAAATGCATATAGCCTAATGGTTATGGGTCGGATTTCCGATCACGAGGTTGGGGGTTCGAATTCCGCCATTCGACTATTGTCGTAAACCATGTCGTAACACAAGCATAGAGCTTAGTTGGAATAGTAAAAGAAATATTGGTAAATTAACAAAAATATGCTAATAAATTATAAAAAAAAAAATATTCAAGTAATAGTAATGTCTTTTTCTGTATGTTCTAAATTTCTAGATCTATTAAAAGAAAAGTGAAGTAAACGAAGACATCTGCCCTTTCACTGTCACATGCAAACGCTCGCGTTTATTTGTTTACGATATTTTAAGATGCACGCACGACGATTACGTTATCGATGGCACAATCAATTAACTTGTGCCCGCAATTCAATTATTGATTTTGTAATTAAAACGGCAGCGAAACAGCCCATGGCGACGACTCGCTAATTTATCCTTAAACGTGATTTGCGCTGATGTTATTGACTTTTTCAATTCGCTCGCGTTGACTTCGCTCGCGTGTTATAACGCTATACAGATGAACTTGCAGCGTGTAAAGTTTAATGGTAATGTAGGAATTTACTATAATGGCCTTTATTTATTTTAACTGTCATTTCGAATCAGCAATGGTTGGTGTTCATAAAATAAAATCATGTACGCGCAAGATTTTCTTTAAGGCGTGGTTTTATGAGTGAATTATTTTGGAAAGTAAATATTATGTCTTGATATTAGCGACTATGTGATAAAATATTACTTAGATTCACAATACATACTGCTCTCTAAATAATTTACCATGGGTTTCTGAAACCAAAATTCTTGTTCAAAACACATTTTTGTCTGTGTTTTGTCAAAGATAATGACAGGGATGACGATATGTTTTATTCAGAGATTTTGATCTCAGAAACTCATGGTTAATAACACAAATGAAAGTGAGGCTTTAAAAAAGCTTGTTTTGCATCAAATGAAACAGCGTGTAAGCTGAAGGTAAATCTTCGTTGTTTAATATTCTAGCAATAGACTGCTCATACGTGTGAGATAGCAATATTAAATATGCAAAATCAATAGGAGTGGTGTCGTGAAAGGAACATCAAGCGTTGAATTTACTAAGTCAGTATCTTCACAAGTGCAAATTGAATTAGCATCTGTTTTGCATAAACGCTCGCAGGCTGCGACGCAGAAGTGCGGCTGTCGGCGTAGCGGGCCGCGGACATCAATTAATATTAAGAATTCGATCTTGAACGAGTGTCGAGGGGTTATTACCGCAGTGTCGTTGATTGCTTTATTGCGCACACGCATATCGAAAGTAATATTCGCGTGATGCGCTTCGGTATTTTAATTTCAATTCTCCGCGTTAGTAATGATACAGATATTGCTAAAAAACGAATGCCTCGACTCGCCTGCCGTCCGCCGTGCCGCCGAATTTAAATAACTCGTTTCGACTGCGGCAACTTTTGACATAACCCTAAGTTTTAGAATTCTATTCCTTTTCTTCTTGAAGCGAATGATGTATCCGTCTCTTTTTATGACCGAAGGCGCGTCAGATTTAGAGGCAGACAATGCGGTGTCCTTATAATAAGGTCCCGGCGTGCGCTCAGCAGGTAGCCACGATGGCACGAAGCATGTTTTTGCAGACTTATCTCGCTTAATTTGAGGCGAGTCGCTTTGTTTATTTTGTTAGCGCATCACGCACGAGCCCCGTCGCGCCGCCCTCCGGCCACTATGCAAAAGAGGTGTCGAAGAAGCTTATGTTAAGTTTTCAGTACAAAAGATTCATATCCTTTAATTCTGCAAAATCAATCAGGACCTGCCAGAAAACTTCAACTTTGAGAAAGGAATTTTACCTATAATTTTCATGCAGCATTTAGATAAGTATATGTGATATAATTTTTGTACCAAAGCTAATGATTCAACAAGTCTATGGTAAACCAGAGCTAATGATGTGAGGCGTATCAGGCGAATGGTACAGGTGTGACGTCACCGCACGTGTTCGCTTGCCGAGCGTGACCGGCAGCCATTATGGAAGTCATCGCGAGACGTGTTTATGTTCATTTTTTTCCCTGACAAGAATACGCTCTTTGAAATCCATTCTGTAACACGCTGATTTGAATTGTTCTCTGTAACCTGTCTGTTCCGGATGTTATTTATGACATCAAGTTTTAAGGTAGCAACTAAATATTTCTTATAAAAAAAATATATTTAAACTAACATAAAAATCCACTGAGACTTACATACATACACAGAGATGGGTTATATTATGACTTTTCTCTGTTATTGTTTTTGTGAAAATATTAAAAACTAGCTGTAGCCCGTCACTCCCTCCGCGGAGAATTAAAAAAAAATTATTAATAGCCATGCCAAACAAACGTTCATCTATTCATCCATCAATACAAACATTCACATGTATAACATTAGTAACATAGTAGATAAACACGCTAGTCTGACAATTACTTTCGCTTTCCCAAGCGCAAGAACCATCAATAGGGTCTCAACTATTTTACATAGGACATTAGGTGATGGGTCTTATATTCATAAATAATGATAATAAAGTCGTAAATATCGAGTACTTAACATCAAGGAGATCACATGTACACGTTCAAGTCGTGTCCTACGTTATAATGAAATGTAAAGGCAGCGATGGTATAAAGGTTGCCGCCTCACACGGTCATAAAGCAAACAGATTGCATCTGCAAGGCGCGCGACGTGCGCCAACCGCCTGCGCCTGCGCAGACCACAAACTCAAGGAGATTCATCCATAGACCAATTCTATTTTAGAGGAAGGTTACAATCTTTTTAAAGCTATGAGACTGGTTAAAATTAATTTAATAAAGGAAAAAACCATTTGGATTTGTGCGATGTGGGATGAATAATAAATTATGAAAAGATATGTTAAAGCGTGTTCTAGTTTTCACATAAACCAAATTGTTTTAATCCTAGATTCCTAGAGCATTACGTATAAAAACCATATTACATTGCTTGCTGATTAACAAAATATATATGGCAGTTTAACTTAACTTATTTTCAGTTGATATTAACTTAAATGTTAATAGTCTCTAGGGTGTAGTTAATCTATATAATGTAAACAATCACGTCGCATTCGAGTGCAGTCTCTCCTAGATAAAAGCGGCGACGATGCATCGGATTATTGTTATGCAATTAATGGTATCGTGGTGTCCACTTGTCTATATCTATACTCTATAGTAAAACTGTTTACTGGTTATAATACTCGATTATGTTTTAATTATAGCATACACTTATTTATGTTGAGTTTACATGAGGGCAGTATACATCTGTTAATGAATTTAAAAGAAATGCTTCTTATTGCGAAACCGTAGGTTTTCGCTGTTGCAACATCTTTGCAGAAATATTGTTTTGCTCAGTATTCCAACGAGATTGAGAGAGACGACAATATGATTATCATGTTGAGATATACGAACATTTCCTCAGTGAACACTCAAGGTAAAATGTCAAAGAAGTACAGTCAGGGTACTTCTTGGTGTTCCATTTACAGAAAAAATTGCAGAAGAATCAAGTGATGTCGCTTTTAAGGTGGAATACCGTTAGAATCCCCGATAGTAATTCGTATAATTATTACCCGCACACCTGTACCGTGGGAAACCGACGAGTATTTACGAAGCGAAAATTCAATGTTCACAAAATGAGTTACATGATAAAAAAATCATGTCCGGCTCATACAAAGATGCTTCGTAATCATCGCAAACACTTGTAGTGAAAAAGGAATTACTAATACTTTATACTTTGATTATTTAGCTTTTTCGTTTTTTTTTTGAACCCGGATATGACTAGAATGAGTCAGAATGTACATAGACGTAAGTTTAAAGCAAGATTGTAGTGTTTTATCGACATCTTTTCAATTCTGGTTAAAAGACTGATAGCAACCTATATTCCTATAATACCAATATTCTAAATGCGAATGTTTGGATGTATGGATGGATGTTTAATACAAGGTATCTTCAGAACGGCTCAACGAATCTCGATGAGACTTGGCATGGATGTGGAACATAGCCTGAAAGAAAATATAGGCTACTAATTAGGTTTTTTTAATAACACGCGCCCGGAATCGCGGGCGACAGCTAGTTTCTAATAAAACTGCAGGTCATAGAAAAATTCTTGTAATGAATCCTGGACTAGGAGATATTGTTAACATTGAAATGAACAGAGAAAGCAACATGTTTTTGTATAGGTATCATTGAAGTGGAAACGCGAAATCGTAGACATTGCAGTCGTTGTTAGTGATCATGGAATTGGCGGCGCTGGGGAAAGCTTACAAGCTCTGGCCGTTCCCACGGCCGGCCGTGTTGCAACGCAAACTGTAAACATTTATCTGCACTCTAACGACATCGGCTTTACAATCAGTACTTTCTTCTTCAGGAAATGTTAGCGTGGGCTTGCCGATGATATCTCTAAATGTGAACACTAAATATAGTATCGTTAATAAGTTTATTGTAATAAATATTTTGAGTGTTTGAATAGCACCTGATATAAAAAGTTTTACTTAGTTTCATTTGAACCACCATAGACAAGGACAGGTTGATGATATTTATTTGACACTTAACTTTAGGAATCTAGATTTAAGATCTATCATATTTCTTACAGTATGTAATTATATTACAAGTACTAAGTTTTATTTCATATAAAAGATTTTTTTACGAAATATTTCGTTTACGTCAAAACCCACGAAAATTAAAAGAGAAATAATAAAAATGTATTATTTTAAAAGAAAATAAAATAAATAGCATACTAATGCAGGTAACGAATATAAGGAAAATTGTGTGTATCAGTTGTAGCCTGTGCACGGAGGCTGTGCGGGGGAAGGCTGCCGGGTAGGGGCGAGGGAAGGGGGTCAGAAAGGCCGTGAGAACGCGCGCGCGCCGCGGGTTCCCAGCCACGCGCCGCACAAGACCTATCGTCGCGTACACATGTGTCTCTTTTACGTTTAGCCTAATTTATTATTTATTAAATACATGCTATCTGACTGTAGTCATGCAGAAAAGGAAAATGAACATCGATATGTTTCAAAACTAGGAAAAGTGTTCAAATTGTTTAAATAATTTTGGATTATATGAAGAACAAGCTAACTTTCTACTGTTTAAAAATGTTTTACCTATATTATTCAATAGCCTTCATATCTCATTTGGAATACTGTGTTGACGTACAGTCATTTCACTCATATTTGTTTTTTTTATGCTTTCTTACTCGGTTTGCTTATTTCATTACATTACTTTTATTCCCAGCTTATTTCTCTTACGCGCCTACAAAATTATAACAACAATAAAATTAAATAACTGTGAATCACTTTTGTTTGCTACTGTACATTAGGAGCGGAGGCGAGGCGCGCGGTCGGCGCGAGGTCGTCGCGGTCGCGCGCCTCGCCTGCTCCTCTGCCCGATGCCGCTTCTAGATGCGGCTTATCTACAGTACACAGTACCCACTGCCTACACCCACACTTTTATTCACGATGTAGTCGTTTTACATGAGCCATGGATGGTCAACATTCTGGTCGAAATAGAAAAAAATACGTTCATTTTCGACTTTAATTATTTGCGTACAGTAAGTCTTTACCTACATACGTTCAATAGATTGACTGATAAAGATTCCAAAATTTTTGATGTTTATAATTATAACTTAAGTTTGATGTGTAGTGTAAAAATTAAACTCGTTGGTAATACTTTAAATCTAAGGCATTTGCGTGATCTCAAAATACCATCTTAATACAATAAAATAAAAATGTAAGCCGCTATCAGCAACTCGTTTTAAAATTAGTCCCTTTATACCTGCTTAGTTTATTGTGTGGCTTCGGTATTCGAATGCCGAGGCTGTGGCCGGGAGCGTCTTAATAATTTATGCGCGGTCGTGTGCAGCCTCCGACAGACCCTGATGAGTCGTGACGCGCCTCGCCGCCGGAGAATTAGATACCTCTCCATACAAAGGGAACACGACCAAAATTCTTTGGACTCCGAACATGGAATCTAGACTTAACACACTCGGGTGCTAAGTAAAATGGTTGTATAAGAACATGTATGGATATATATAAATGTACATAGTTGATCGCACGTGTGGCGCTTTCGGAGTGTAGTCACGGCTCGAGAACAAACAGGCCGCACTTCTATGATAACTTCGGTGTAGAGATGTCAGTATCAGACAGTGGCTGATTGATTTGTTTGCGCTCATCTCACAATGGACTGTGAGTTTATTTAGTGCTCCTGATTGTAAGTAACGTAGGACAGCTGATATGTAAAAGGTGAACAAACAAAACATACTTTATACTTTGCCGATGGATTCAATAAAATTATTGAGTTAAAGTATGTAAATCACACTATCCAATAAAGAAAAAATACGCGATGCGAGTGTAGAACACAGAAAGAAATTATGTCTGGTTTACATTATGCCAGTACAGTAGGACAGTAGAACTGGCTTAGCGTGAAATGTATGGGCTCACTAGTACTAGTAAATGTTTACATTATGCCAGTTGTATGCAAACGCTGATTTTGCACTACTGTCTTACTGTACTGGAGCTTGTAAACCTGTTATTAAGAAGTTAATCACATTATACTTTTACTAACACTATGAAGAGGGCATAGCATTTTTCCCTTATTTGTGATTCAAACTTTAAAAAATCATATTCATACTCGTAGATATAAAAAGTATCTACTTAAAAGCCATTTTACTGCTGCCAATGACGTAAATACCATGAACATTTTTTAGTCCAAGTGCGCGCGGAAATAATTACTCGAAGCGAGCATTCGAAGGCAGCTCCTGCTATTAAGTGATCCTTCAAGGCGAGTCGAGGCAGTAATTCCGGTAGCCTTGTCAGCTGCGGAATAGATCTTGCGGAGTCGCGGTGCGCACGCGCAGCCGGTCATTATGCAGAATTAACTCGCGACTCTCACGTCGTTGTTATATCGTTGTAATCATGTCCCGTCTTCATTAGTTACAGTGATGCTACAGATTAATATGCGTCATTAATGTATTTTTTTATCTATCTTCGACGCCATTAAGTTAATACTATTAACAACTTTGAAAAGAGTTAAGTTAGAAGTGTTAATTATAATAGTAGTACGTTCATAAGCAAGAATATCTGACTACTGTATTCATGACGTTAAGTATTTGCGACTACGGATTATTTCGTAGTCGGAGATGTTAAATTAAATGTAAGACACATCTATACGTAGAATAATGTGGAAAACATAATAAATAATATTATTATTCGAACCGAAAAAACGTCACTGGCTGAAAATAAGTTTCATTAACCACAACTAGCCAAAGTTTTGTATACGTTGCTTCTGTGACGTCACCTTAGTTCTCTGGATTGACTCCTTTCAAATTCATTTAGCAGTCTTCTTAAAGTATTCCAAGTAACAGACATATACTTGGTTGCACTTTACGACATTCGCAGGCCGACAATCGGAGTACATTCGTCAGGCATCAGAGCTGTTGAAGTCAGGAAGCGATTAACTCTTTGTTACTGCGACGTTTAATTTGCATTTGGCAAAAACGCAACTGGCAGTGCGCTGAGAGGCGGAACGTATGCACTGACTGACGGACAGTCACGCTGCGTCGGTTACGCCGACAAACTTTAATATGTATGAAATCCGTTTTGACTTATTTTGGTAGCGATTTACGTTTGGAATGAATTGCTTTACATTATATTTGCGTTTTAGTATACACCAATCGTCTATTATTCTTGGCAAAAACCAGAATACACGTCAATTGTTTGTTTGAAGGTATCTCCCGAACGGCTGAACGGATCTCGCTAAAACTTGCATAGATGTAGAACATAGTCTGGAAGAACACATATGTTACTTTTTAACTTTTTTTTCATTCCGCGTGGACGGACAGCTGGTGCTTTTAATAAATGTAGTTTAAACCACCTACTGACGTATGTATTGCATTGCTTTACCTACTCAATAAAATCAATGGGATAGTTTTCGTCCATGCAACTCAAAAACATATATTTTGAAGAATAATTTCTACTTTTGTCCCATACGATGCAACATTAAGATAACTCCCACCCCAGGCGTTATGGTATCGATAAAAAACGTGTGTTCTCTCTGTACCTGTTATTCTATAATTCGTGCGAGCCCGCGGCATAATAACTGTAATAAAGAACGTTTTGCTCGCCGCATAAGTCACATGTTGTACTCAGAAACTGTTACCATTACTGAAGAATTCCGATTTCCGAACACAACGTTTTTATAAACCGTTACACTTATTTAAATGTATTTAAAATATTCAACAGGGAGTATACATAAAAATCTCTGGTAATTTCTTCTCGGTCGCATTCTTTCGAAATTACTGCAGGCGTCCAACAATTATAAAATAGAATGAATTATATTTATCGAACATAATTGTTGGTAAAACAACGAATGCGTATAAAATTTATTTAACTACGGAATCAAATTTATTTTAGAATATGGAGTTAAGGAATTATTTTTATAGGTTGCTTAACAACACTAACTTTCCCATTATTTCTTCACTAGCTGTCGTCTTCCACTTCGTCCACGGGGAATTAAAAAAAAACTAGTAGCCTGTGTTCTTTTGGCCTTTGTCTTTTTTGAATTTCAGTTAGATCACATACTACTTACTAAGTTTTTTTTAATTTCGTGTAGACGGAGTCGCAGGCGACAGCTAGTCAGGGAATTAATATAAAATGTATTAAACAGTATGTTATACATGTATATGGTATGTTGCAAGGTTTCGAGAATTCGCTCCGGTTTTTAAAATCAAGATGGGATAAACAGCGGATGTGTTGGCATAAGTAGCCCGAAGTGATAGCTTATTGAAGGGTGCATTAATCCAGTGCGTTTATATTAAGATAGATTCATACCTTCCTCTCCATTATGAACCCGTTTGAATCTTAACATCTGCCACTGGGTGTAACTTCTTAATATTAGCCGCAAGCCACTTACGATACAGTAAACAATTTTAGTTTGTTAATGTGTTTCGTTTCATACCATATCTAGCTATCGCCTGAGTCTCCGTGCGTGCAAAATAAAAAAAAATACTTAAATATCTATGCCAAATTTCAGCGACATTCGTGCAGCCGTTATGAAGACATGTTCTAACAAACATCCATCCATCTAAACATTCACATTTATAATACTAGTAAGATTTTTCAATAATTTTTCAACGAAGTGGATTTTACTCTTCAAAATCGAAGAATTTAGGCTAAAGAAAACTGAAATAGAACGGGCATACAAATCTTATCCTTATATCAGTCGGGCAATACATCATTCTTAACCTCGATCCGTTAAGGGTTTCATTAGCAACGTCAGCGATACGTTAATTCATGAGGGTCCGACCGCGAGGCGTGTACTTGTATTATTCGAGTGCAAATCTTATGACAAAGAGGTACACGAGCGCGCGTCACGTTTGGCCCCGCGGCCCCTCTACGGCACCTCGGGGCCCCTCTGCGGCTCCTCGGCTCACCCAGCGCTAGTCACGAACTTATACTTCAGTTAATTAGCGTAAATAAGACAGTTTCGCGAATGAAAAAACAAACGTATGGCCCCCGAGGTCGACGCTTCATCGGAACCGGATTTGTGGTTTAAGTGAGCTTCTGCCGACGCCTCTACTCCTGGTCTCGCACCAAACTTTAATAACTTTTTTTATTTGTATACAGTCCTTTGTTCTCCTGATCGCCAGTTGTAAATTAATTATTGAATGACCTTGTTTAATAATGAAATATTAATTAAATAATAGGTCTGATTAAGGAGACGAGTAAGTTCAACGGTAGAAATGAATTCAACACTGTTAAATGGAAAATTCATTTCGAATTAAAAACCGTTTAAATTAAAATATTGTAAGTTACTTTACTATTTTAAAATACAATTTTTAGTGCACTATCACTACCAGATCTTAGTTAAGTATATTTATCCTGTAATGCTTTTAATGTGTTTTAAAATTAATATACCATTTTTTATAATAAACTTTAAATTCTAAATTTAAAATCCCTATACATCAGCCACTATCAATCTGTCGCAAATATCTCAAGTTTATCAAGCTTTTCACCATCTTACGCATTACAGAAAAAAATCGATTTATATCATGTACTGGGTTTCAACGTATAAATGCTAACTGAGCGATGCAGTGGTAAGCAAACTGCAAGTCACTGCATCATTATTTACGCCTCTTACAACTCTCCAAGCGTGAATTGATTCGCGGGACAGCGTTGTAAGAATAAAATCGTATTATTATAAAAATAACCCCTCTAATACACATATTATAGAACATTGTTCGTTTTGTAGTAGACAGAAGGAAGTGTGTGAACGATTTACTTGATGTTACGTGAGAAATTCCGAATTATCACAAATCATAAAAAGGAATTTATTTTTAGAATCCTGAATTTAATATTCAATAGTGCGATTGCTATAATTACTAATCTTGTGGTTACTCCTTAATTCGATGGTGTCCAGTGTGACGAACAACTAATTAAAAAAAATCTACTGAACTAGTTTATAGAAAATTACGTAAGTATGAATTTACTAAAAAAAAATGGTTTTTGCTATAAAAATTTCGTCGAATTAAGGGTTAACATACATTTTACTTCAAATGTTTAGATATAGATTTTGTCCGTGGCTTCATCTATACATTATATCAGATAAGATTATAAGTAAGTTAAGAATAACAAAACTTCATATTAAATACAAACAATCAAAACAAGTACTCATATCTAAATACGTATAACATTTAATATATATATATATAAATGTAAACAAAAACTTACGTAACTAAAAAGTTTTAACATCAAATTCTGTATCTCATATTTTTATAGAACCATTAATGGTAGCAAAAACTCTACCACTTTAAAGTAATGATGCAAAACATGAGCGAATAATGTAAGCCTTAAGTATAATCATTACAAAATACAGTCGAGGAGTTTTATTCCCTACCCATTTCAATGAAATTTCAAGATTTAATGAAATCGAAAATTTTTCACACTCATGGGAGCTTGTTAATAAGAGCTTTGCCTTTATCCTCTTTTAGCCAATGAATAGGTTTGTAGGTAAACCATGTTAATATAACTAGACGGATTACATTATGCTATGTTATTAGTTAAAGTTTTGAGAGGATGCATGGAAAGGGAAAATATTTTTTCTTTCTGTGGATCATCTGGCATATGCATTTGCCTATGGGAAACGGTCACTTCACTATTTCAGCGATTTCAGGTGGCCGTTCGTTCGTTTGCCACCTTATCATCTAAAAAAGTATTTGATAAAATATAATAAGAAAAATTATAATTTTGTATAAAAACTCCAATGACGCTTTTCCCGCAAAATCGCGAAATAGTTGGAGCTGATTAAAGTTAAAATAATAATTATCCGAAACAAAACTGCTAAGCTAACCTGACACCTATTGCAGGCAATAATACGTGCTCTTAGTATTGAGGATATTTTTTAGCTTTAGATATATGGCCTTATCATATAGTAATGGTGCACCTACGTGTGCTGTACCGCACGGGGCGAGCGCGAGCGACCGGTCCGGACACCTGCCGCGGGCACACGCCATGTAACCACATCGCACACTTTGCTATAAATCACCGCAATATTTATTATTAGATTATTAAATAAATAAATTTTAATTATGCTAAACTTTTAAACATAGCCAAGTATATGTATATAATAGTTGAATAGTAAAGTTTTTTATTTTTTTTTATTTCATTTTTATTTATGGATAGATATTGTGGTTTAGAATTTATAGTATATGCTACAGATAATGTAGGAATGAGTCATAAATTCTATCATTGTTTTAATTAAGAAAAAATATTGACTATGTTGACAGAAGGACCGGTGTGCATAAGTCAAACTAAATTATGACAGCTCACTAGCGCCCTTCTGTCAACGTCAAAAAACGCCTCATCACCGGTTCACTAAACCTTATATCTGTAATACAATAAAATCATTCATTACAAGTAGGTCGTATTGTCAAAATAACGACGTTATAAGGAAGGAGGGCACTAAAAGTTTAATTACAAATATCAAAGATTTAGATAGAAGTCTGAATACTCGTTCCTCAATACTGCCTTAGGGATATAACGGCTATAAGTTCATTATTGAAGTTATTTATCAGCTCAACGAATACGCAATCATCTAAAACAGGGGTGGCCAACCGTTAGACCGCGACTATTAGTCCAGATTATAGCAAGGCAAAGATATACAAATACGTAAAATATAACTTAGCGGAATACGCACAGGCATAATGTTAATATAAATATGTATTTACTAAGAATAATTTTCAGTTTTATGATTTACTTTTTAATAAAAAATACTTTTTTTTTATAACAGAAGGGGGCAAACGAGCAGCGGGAACACTGAGGTGTTCAACGACGCCCATGGACATCAGCAATACCAGAGGAACCGCAGATGCGTTGCCAGCCTTTGAGATAGTGACACAATTACACAATTATGTACTGAACTATGCTCTTTCATTTAAGATTTCAAGAAGTTTCTATTTGGAAGTGTTTTGTTATTAAACAGTAGCTCCTGGTCTAATCAAGTTGGCCACCCATGCATTTAAAGCAATTAATCATGTCAACGCAGAATTTGATGTCTTACTTCTCTAAGCAACGTACAACTTAATTGAAAATAACTCGTAACATAACTATAATACTTTTAGATTTTAATTGAACTGTAGATTTCACTTTTGCAATTTTAATTTTTTTTGTCATAGATGTGTTCATATCTAGATCACACCTTCATCAGCTTAATTTGAATAAAATATTGAACGTAAATAAAAATAATAATAGTATTATAACTTATTAACAGTTGGAAATAATTTGTGTCAGTGTGCGCTGATCCGATTCTGTCCTCGCTATGCGGGCAAGATAAGCCTGGACGTGTGCATTTTATTTATTTTAACATTTTTAAGGCGGCCGCGGCCGCGTGGGTGTTTATTTCTTGTTGTTCGTGCACGCGGCGGTAAGTCACGAAGTGGTTCCTGGAGGGCGCTAGCAGCACGCCGCGAGCCGCGTCGCGCGCCTACGCAGTGCTGTATTCCCATTCCTTATACTTATTATCTTTAAATGGAGCATGGAACATATTCTATACTGCATTATATTTTAGAATTTATAAAACAAATCCTATCTACCGAAAAAAATCTAGTCACGACTAGTAAATCGTTTGGTAATGTATTCGTTTACCTTATTAAAAAATAATGAAAGTAATAGTTACTTAATTAACAAATTAATTCTGATCTCATCATGATTAATCTGCCATTTTCTCTATGGATGGTAATCTAAGCCCAGATTAAAATTTGACGGTGGATTTTTTCCGCACCAAAATGGAATTTGACCTAGCTGTAATAGACCCAAGCGCACATTTGTCGTCGTTTAACACCTCGGTGTTCTCGTCGCTCGTTTGCACGCTTCTCTTTTAAAAAAATATACTTTTAATTTATTTCTTGCTCATCGATAGTATATGACGAACATCACTGTGAGAGAATGGTGCGCTATGCGAGCAGGAGACTGTAATTACCGTCACCTTACGCCGACGTCGTGACACGACCGTCCCTTTAACAGACGAGTTTGGTAAATGCAAAAATATTTTTCATATGTCACGTCGTATAGTAACACAATGATTTCAAAATGATTTTCTTATTAATAACCCTACAGATTTACACCATTATAACCTATGAAGTGTTAAAATAGCGGTCAGATTTAATTCGTTATGAAACTTCGAATGCATTTAGATATTAATTAAGAAAGTGTTGAAATATTTGTATTCCTTATCTGTTTTTAATCGTGAAATCTTAGCAAGTGAAATAGCTGACGTCCATTAAATCAACTTCTGTAGAATGTAAAGCGCATAAAGTTTTTTTCAGAACGCATAATTGGTGCACGCGCGGTGCCCAACTCGCAAGATAGAGTTCCACGGATGCCACTGACTCTTATAAAAACGTTAATTTCATCGCCGCTTTTCATTATTTTATATTATAGGATAGCAAATAATTATTGAGCGTAGTTTGAGGCGACGTTTCGAACTCGTCGACAACCGCCAGATAAAATTCCCGGCTGTTTTATTTTAAGAGCATTAACAACCAAGGTAATTAAGCATCAAAATGTCGCAGCGACTCTGCACGGTACAGAGGCGTCCAGTACTAATACCACCTACGTCATGAGCATGCAATATTTTAACTTGATAATGAGTAGAATACAATTTTAAAAGTTAATCTTAAAATTAAAGACAGTTGACAAAAATTTCACCATTTTACTAGCATAAATTTTAAGCATGTTGCAAGGAAGAATTAACACACGAAAACATAACTTAGAAATGTTTACAAAAAGCTTAAAAACTCAGATCATACGCAATAATAAAGAGATAAGCAAAATTTTACAAATAATGGAGCTTTTAAAATACTAACATTGGTATAAAACCTTTTTAGGAAAATAATAAGACGTTATAAAAGATGTAAAAGAATTTTAACTGCAGAACGTTCTGGTATTTTAAGTGCAAAGGATTATGTAATTCATGTCCAATTTAAGACTTAGTTATTTATTGATTTCAAGGAGATAAATCACACGTACAAATTGGGAACGGGTGACAGACAGGCGTGATAAAAGTCGGTACGCACCGGTAGGTGTCGCTTTTAAAGGGCAACCAATCAAGCCTCGATCATTTCCAATAAAAACTCGAACAAAAACTGAATTACGCCAAACTCAATTGGTTAATCAATTCAATTAATTTTGAAAGGATTTCAGTGTTCCGATGAGCGGCCAAAGGCGGCGTAATTGCCACGATTTATGTTCATTGCGAATCATCGATCCAGGCTTTGTATCGGTAGATATGTCCGACTTGTAAGAGACATGTACGGAGTCGTTCTGACTTTTATTCCACTGATTTATATTTGCAAATGAATGTATCATATAAAAAATTGATAGCTTTTTGAACTTCGGACCGCAAATTCGGACTATAGCAGATCAATTTAAGTTCCCGCAAATCTTATTTGCATTTGCTTATCAAATTAATTTTGAAAATGTTTCATATTCGAACGTATATCGAGTGAATTAAGTTAATTTGAAAATGTGTTTGTAGAATATTTAAAATACTTAAATAAAATAAAAATTTGAACTTACACGAGAGCAAAAGACAAGTGTCTATAGCTTGTCAAATTGTGATTTGAGAAGGGGTCGCACGTGCGCGTGTCACGGTGGGTGGTGGAACCATCTTTACATTTTTTTATGCAAAAACTTAAACACTGTTTAAACAACATCTGTGGCAACATAATTAATATTGAAACAAGGGATTATTTGCAAGCCGAGTCTAGAAAGAATAACAATTTTTTATGAAGCGAACGAGTGCATGCCTTTTTGCAACTCATAAAAGATGAGCCCTCCAAATAATCTCGAAGCCAGTTGTCGCGCGCGACGGCGCCAATCAGTAGCCAATGTCTTCTTCCAGACTATACTCTACGGAGATAACTTTTACCAAACATCCATCTATCCATCCTTACATCAAAACTTTCGTATTATTTCGTATAATATTAACAACATAGGATTTAGCAATAATGATTAAAAAATAGGTAAATCTTGTTATTAGTTCTCAGTAAAATAGTGCATAATTTAATAAAAACCGTTAGTCTACTAAACGGAAAATAATAGCTGTAACAATTAACATAATGTATTGGTAAGCCAACCATATATGTCTTTAAAAAACTAAATGTTATTTCACATTAGCAATACTAACATGACGAGGCCGGTGGTCAAACGCCAAAACGGTGTATCTAAGATCGCGACCACCAAAGCTGCAAACTTTCGAACAGTTACTACGGTGGTCGACTTACAAAAACTGTGGCCAAACACGACGGACCACCGCTGCTCGTGTGCTATCGTTGACAACCATCCGTATTCGTATCGACACACGGAATTAATGCGGTGACATGAACATTGAACAATCCCTAGATTGTGTTTTGTTTTTTCAACATGTTAAGTAGTGCTAGGAACAATTCGAATTGGAAATTTATCGTTACAAATTGTAATTATTATTACTACGCGAATAATACTGTCCCCAAAAATTAAACGAAACTACCCTATAAACGTTGAACATGTGTGTTCAGTGGGCCTATCACGAATATAAGTGACAATCCGAATAATATTATGCAGTGACTTTATCAGGCATCTCTACGACAAAAATCTCAAGCTAATTGTGACATAATTGACGATGACGATAGGAAGGCAATAATAACAAAATATTCGTGCTAAGTACACACATCAAAATGAACAAATTGAAAACTAAGTTAATTAGGTTATAGTATGATATGATTTATTCTAACATCTGTTTATGTATTGTAATTACTGTATTATGCACATAATGTACTTACGTTCAGTTCATCCGAGCGTAGTCCAAGCACATCGGTCCCTCATTACATCTTGTCACGCGTCATAACATTGATTAATTGGCCCCCGACTCGATACGAACGCGACGGGAATAAAAGTTAAAAGAATACTGAGGAGCAAGCGACGACCTTTGGTAACGAGACGTCAGCCAAACGACTTCACAATCCAGATACTATTTAACATGTAACCTGACACCATAATTCTGATAGATAATAAATTCTAAACTTATATTTTATCTTCGGTCAATTATATTATAACTGTAACATAGATTATGAGTTTTTTATTTCCTGTTAATTTAAAAACGATAAAAGGTACAGCTAAAAAGAAATGTTTCTAGAGTATTGTTTTTAAAAAATATAAAAAAGCAAAAATTCTTTGGTAGTTTGTATGCAAAATTGAATCATTTAGATACACGAAAAATAAAGATAAATAATTGGTCGAGAAACGAAATCTGAATTAATAACGCAACAACCTCCAGCGACGGCCGGTGGAATTCACATGGAAATAATTAAACGACGAAGCACCTTGATTGTAGCAAATTGCCGGCGTTCGTACAATAACTCTTCAATAGCCCCCCATTAGCTGCGCGCAGTGCAAACAAACTGTTATAATCAAGAATTAGACCGACCACCGACGAAGCTGTGCTTTTTAATGTCTTCATGTTAAAAAAAACAGCACGGAAAGGCCTCAATTACGAACAGCCAATTATAGGGTATGTAAGAAAATTGAATTATTTAAAAATTGGAAACTCTTGTGTGATCCAAACTGGATGAAGACGTTTTGCATATTCCGAAAATGAAAGTAGTTACTTTGTTCCTGAATTTTCCATACTTGCGTTTTATACGTACACTGACGAGACTCTTACATAAATGTTGAAGTTACTTTTCGATAATCTTTAGTCTTAATAAATTAGTGATAGGCGTTATCTGTTATTTTAATCAACAAAGATTAATATTATCAATTTTAGTTCATTCCAAACTGAGAGCTAAAGTTTGTAAACAAACAAACGATAATCACGCGACGGCCATGACACTATTATATATATTTTTTATTTTAAATGTTGAAGTTCTTTGAAATTATGAGTGAAGTAAAGGTGTAAATTATGGATCGTTAATGTTTTTCGTTAACGTGGAAATATTGGTTTTGCAAACCACGTAATTTGACATAACAATTTCAAGCAGCATATATCTATATCATATTTTTTTTAATTTTATGACGTTGTTTTTATAGTTAAAGCCATAACCTTCGATTCCTTGGTTCTTTTCCCGTTTACATTTTGTGAGACTAGTGATGTTCCTTGAAAGCATTTTGATTTAGATACGTAATTAGGTTTTTTAAACTGTTTTAAATTAAAGAGACAAATATTTAAAATTTTGATTTAATGGCATATCTCTTTTAGGTACATCATCTTATATTAAATGTTATAATTAATCTTAATATAATATCACTTTTAATATATACAATATTAATTAATAAACGCATACATATTCATTTACAATAACTCAATATTACATAAATATATTACATATTGTACTTTTGCCTATTATTATAACTTGTTTTATGTCTTCCCGTATTGGGATAATAATAAAAGATACTATTTTTAATATAAATTAAATTAATATTACATATTATACCTAGTTGGTAAATACTGGATTAACCGGTAACTGATGGAAGACATAACACGACTGACCTATTACGGTAACGAAGAAAATTTAAATTTGTGCTTTACAACTAGAAAATTAATTATCTAAGATTAATAATACGGTAAATCTATAGTTTTAATTACATATTATATGTTAATAATATTCGTATCATTAATAATAATCGCCGACATCGAAAAGTAATAGAACAATTTGACAGCTGTCAATGTCAATAGTGATGTAACCCATCACACAAAATCGGTATAACTTTTACACACTGACCTAACTCTCAATTACATAAAAATAAAAATGTTTATGGTTAAAATAGGTAGCTTTAGTTTTTTTTAGCTGTCAAAGTCGTTCAGTAACTTTCCGACACTACTAACGATATTAATGGAAGACTAAATAATTTTGTTGTTTAAGGCACATGAATTCTTTATATCTATGTTATTAACTTTACAAGAGCAAATTTCACAAGACGCTATAACATGCCAATAAGCGTAGTAATGTCATTGTAAACTATAAAATTTTACACAATTATAATAGTTTACTATGCATGACGATAGAATCAAATTCGAACCTATTTGCTTATCTAAGGAATTTTACTTACATTTTTCATCCAAGCTTGAAAATAAATAAACGAACTTCATATTTTTCGTAATGCAATTGCAGTGAGTAAGGAGGCTACATTGTATTGAAAAGTAAACATTTGTTAATATTTTTTCCTCGTACATATTAAAATGAATTGATAAGATAGAAAAGAACGTACCACCTATGTTTATAAAATATATCCGGTAGGTAGATCAATAAAATAAAACGATTTTAGAGTTTCCTCGTTTAAACATCTCGATAAACAAACATACACCGAACGTTGGTATAAATTTCGCTCAACTCGTGATATTTTATAGCGTCTGTGAGATTGGCTCTGGCTTAATAAAAAATTTAATTAAACTCCTACTTACGACCGCAAAATAAACTTAAACTCAAACAGCTACAGGTAACTTATAAATTACCCATACTGTTGATGGCACTAGGTGCGCGTATAAAAAGAATATTAAAAATATTTATGTGTTTTATACAAGAGACAGCGAGGTCCCATTTTGCGAAATACTGCAACAGATGTCATCCACAAATATACACATTATTAATCTATTTTTTTAAAAACTAACTTATAAAAATTAAAATGTGCATCACTAGACTTTAGGTAATTGTGACGGCACCATTTTATATACTGACCAAGCAAGTTTAAAAAATTAATATACACTTCAAATAAAATTAATTTAAATTAAATTACATTTAATAGGAACTTTTAATAAACTATCACTCGTTTATATTATAATTTACACGTACTAAGATGTATCACAGAAATAACTACACACAAAGTTTCTGTCACCAAGGTCGCCAAGGTTTGTCTTCCGGAGACTGTCTTCTAGTGATAAGTGCTAGTGGGACTGGTTCATCGTTAGGTGGTGGTGTCCCCCAGCCTGAACTGGCTGGGGAAAAGCAGCGTGCTTCTGAGGACGTTGATGAAGTGCCTTCACGCGGTGATAGAGGCACCAGGGTTGGCAGAGCCCCGAGTGTGCTCGTAGTTACTCCCGCTGGTAAGACGAGTGCTATGTCTCCGTTTGATAACCTTGTGGGGACGAGCTTCACGCCTGATCCTGGACCAGCTGAAAAATAAATTTAATTAGTATGATATATCCTAGTGTGATTGGCTGTAATCTTTTTCTCTCTCAATCCCAAAATATGGATGGTGACATCCTTTACTGAGGAATCGGAACAATACTGACTGTGTGGCTTCTCTGTAATTTTTTTGAGCGGAGTTTAAGAAGCAATTTACGTATGTTTCTCACCTGAGATGAATATTGTTGAATGCTGTGGTGTGACATGATCTTCATTGTCAGAAGGTGGTGTGGGTGCGGCAGCTGGCCTGGCTCCCGGCGTGACACACCCCTCCAGATGTCTCACCAACCTCCGTTTAAGCCCCGCTTCCAGTCCTGAATACTTCGCGACCTCTGATAGACAGTGGCGATAGCCCGCTCTAAATCTATCTGGGGAAGCAACACCTTCACTACGAAGCCCTTCTAAATGTTTGACCGTCATTTCCAAGATGTCCGCCTTTTCTAATTTCGAATGTCTGGCTGGCTGTAACAATGACATTTTATTATATGTTTGTTTTATTCGGTGATTTTCTTTTTATTTTGAACACGAGAGAACGAATTTTAAAAAATGTAATAGAATATTGTTTTAAAGGTACTTACGTCTTTCTTCATGGCGTCCAAAATGAGAGACTTGAGTTCGTTGAGGCAGTTATTGATGCGCGCTCGTCGCCGCTTTTCCATTATCGGCTTATTACTCTGTAACAAATGACAAAGTTATTATCATACAGTTACATTAGTAGATAGAACTGTATACCTTTCTAACTAAACTAAAGCATAAGCAATAATTCATGGATTTATAGGATTTATGGCTATAGAAAATTGTGTAAGGATTTCTTACGGTGAATACAAACGTGCAATAATATTGTCTTTGGTTTCATTTAATTTGTATGCATCGATATGTGAATTACGATTACAAAGAGAAGCGAGACGGGCACGTGACCAATGGCGTTATAATCTGTAATAAGTGCGGCGGCGCGTGCGGCCCAAGGTGAAGGCCGTAAAGGTCGTCCGGCCGCGACGTGACGCCGCGTCACGCGTGCGACCAACACGTGACACGCTCTAGGCGCCATCCCGTGACGGCCGACGTGACGGCTGACTGACTCGTGAGCTCGAGACACGGTGCCGACTGCCTTCGATTAAACCTCCTCTTACTTATACCGTGACAATGTCCTTTAAATCTTATATTATTTACTTTGTTTTATTTATGAACTGAAAAGGTATGAACCAAATTTTCCAGTTTACTCGCTCTACTGGTTAGTGATGTAAGCAGATTATAAAAGATTCCATAATTATACGTTTGTTATAGTTGTGGAATCCGTAACGTCTCGTGTATTTTAACCTATTTCATAGAGCTGGAGACGAGACCGACCGGAAGTGGTGTCGCCTTCCGGCTTGCAAGAACTCGCTACTCAGTATGGAAATGTCGTTATATCATACGTTCATCTGTGTATAATACAATATGTATATTTGATTCCAATATATTTGTTGTAAAATTAATTAAATGTAATTTATAAATGATAAAAAAATTAGACGTATAAAATCTGTCACACTTTGATGAATTTAATTAATGTCACATTCTAAATAAAACAGCACAAAGATCGACGCCCGTCCAGCCGGCCAGTCGGCCAGCCGTCCAGACGGTTGCTATATTTACGTAACGCCGCGTCACGTCAGCGGCCGTCACCCGCCGTCAGCGGTGCGGCGCCGGAATTAGTCGCAGGGCGCCGCCGGCACGCGCCCGCTTGCGCCCGTCTGGGACGCTTCAAACGCCCACGCGCACTCATGACACACATTCTTTCCATAGGAACTGACCGATCGATACTTAATAACAACGCATAATAATAATAAAAGGCTGTAAATCATCAGTAATTCATTTGATTTACTGGGTTATTTTTCGTCCTAAATTTATCCCGTCTTGAGTTAAGTACGGGGATACTACATGACCGTAGAAATAAAGAAAGTAAAATTGCTATTGAGGATTTAATGTCTGATTTTATATTTAAAGAAAACTCCCGCGGCATTGGGGCTTAATTTTTTTCTTTTGAGGTCTGACTACAAATGGTATGCCATATCCTATATTATCTTTTAAAACACCTTTCTAAAGACATTTCTTACAGCCCGAAGCAATCAATAAATGGTTATGATTTCTTACACTTATTCTACACTGAGTTTCTTCCTTAGTGACAAAAGAGTAACCAGTGTGTAATAGACTGAGGACTATCTAGTCTTTGGTGTCATCGCGTTAGTTATATGAAAATGAATCATTGGTGTTGTGCGACGGCGCGGCGGCGGCGGCGAGGCGGTGTGTGGGCTATTTTCTCCCGTTGGCGCACTCCCAGCGACCTGCAGTAGACTGCGGTCATCTCTCTTTATTTATATAACTACGTATTGAACAACTGAATTCAATTGTAAGACAAAGAAACTATTTTCTAACTAGACTTACACGATCTTTAGGGCAAAGCATAAGCGCTGTTTTCATCTCTACTGTTTTTCAACCAAAAACATTTGCTTCTTTCTCATTTATTTTATCTGATATTCTTATATGATCTCATACCATATTAACAGTTGGATGGTTACATCAAAAGTTTGACTATTATTTCTTATAAAATAAAAGAATTAAACCTAATCATGTTTATTAAGTTGCTATAAAGAATAAGAATAATGTATATGAATATCTTAAAATATCAGTAATGGAACGCGATGTCGCATTAGTTAGGAGTTGGCAGTTAATTTGGCAGCGGACAAGGTGCGGCGACGGGCGGCGGGCGGCGGATAGCGAGCGACGGTCGACGGGCGCACGCCAACTCGCGTGCCAAGCTGCCAAAGCGTGGGAGCGGACAAACTTCCGGCACGCTCTTGCCCGCTCGCCGCCCAAACGGTGATTTCAACAATAAGCCGAACTTAAACTTCATATTAGTCAGCTACTTATAATAAATGTTCAAAAAACGACAGCTTGACATTATAAATCGTTACGAAAATGCTTATTTCGATTTTAATGAGTCCAGAAAAAGCTTTTGCTGTGTTAAATCTTGATGTGTTAAATTAGATCCGACTATACAGAAAAAATTGTAAGCTTGTTCAAGTTAAGTTTAATGTTGCAAAATTTTATTCAAATTGGCTTGGTTTATAGATTTTTTTCAAAATTAAATTAACGTCATACAAAAATTTTAAGAAGTGTACAAATAGAATAAACTTTGTTGTTATTTAATATAAGCCTATCAAAAAAATTCCAATAATTAGGAAAGGATTTATAAAGTACGTGTCAGATAAAGGCACGACCACACTAGCGTTGCGTGGGCGCCCACACGCGCCAGCCAACGGCGATGTTTATCGCGCGATGATGGATCACCGCCTACACCCAAACCCGACTTCCTTTAGCCGATCGTGTGAACCATTTCTTATCACGATAGAAAAAAAAACACGAAAACAACACACACTTCTGCTAGAAAAACTGAAACAATGATGTTAATATTACCTTGTTATTAGTAAGCAGTAAGTATAGATGCGTAAAAGTTAGGTCAAACCTTGGATGTCTGATACTAAAAACTCTGTATGAAACAAAATTTCTATCCTTTCATTATACAACTTAAATTTGGTCTCAGAATCCCACGGTAATAGAACATTAGTAAAATACAACGGTAATACTACATTTTTACGCATAGTTTTGTGAAGCGTAACTAAATATAATACATTTCGTCCCGTATAATAAAGTAATCAAATTGTTATAACTCTACGATCCTATGTCGTCTCACATCAACGCCAGCGAGACTACGTGTAAAATTAGTCACATTTTATGGTTAGTCTTTATTTTTGCCGTAGTGTAGTCACTTTAGCGAATAGCAGACGCGACATTACTCATTATTATATCAATAGGTGGCCGTGAATTGGTCGTCGCTTCGCGTCTGAGAGCGTGGCGAGCCGGCGAGGTCGCGCCCCTGTTAACTAACGTCTGGCCACGCGATTATTAATATATATCATAGATATACTATATGATGCATATACATAGTAGTAAATTCAGCCATACATTTTGCTTAAAAATAAGAGAAGTTATTGTTACCAGAGAAAGAAGGGTAAATATGTTTAACGTGGGTATGTATTGGCGTAGTTGTCTACTGCGACCTATCCTAAATAATCGACTATTATCATTTAGATGTTTTAGACATTTGGATTCATTGTTTTAAATGAATATTTCTTGTATTGATTGATTAAGGTATCAATTAAACCGCTAAACTTCTTCATAAAAGCAAACACTGTATCAAGACAAATAAACCTAGTGCTAAAATACAAGACACGTGCTGTATCCACTTATAACATGAGCACGTGTCAGATTATAACAAAATGAAATTAGTAATAGCGCATTGTTATCAATACTTTATCTAATCTTGAAGGTGAACCATGACGTGTTGGGACACGCGTGGGCATGGGCACGCGTTCCCACGACAATCGGTCCACGGTAGCCCACGCGCCGGGAGACGTGGTTGTGGGCGCTCGCCGCTTGTTCCCACGACAATTAGCCCACGTTAGCCCACGCTCACCGCCGCCCACGCGACTGACTCAGCGGAGGACGCTAAGGGCTGCGGCTGCCAAATACTCGCAGACAGCTTCTAAATATATTACGTACAGTTGCAAAACAAACCATTCATAAGTGACCTTTTCGTTTCGCCTTGCTGCGTACCTAAGCAATTATGAATATGTGAAGTATACCTTGCCCAATACTTTTTTATTATTCTCTATTTCTATATATGTAATTGTTTTCTTTCCACATCCTTCAATTTATGAGATTAAGCCAATAGAGAAATTCATATAAACCTAAACTATTAGTGGTACATAAGTAAATTATGTAGGTATCAACCCTGGTACACTCAAACCATTAAGTACTGCGGTTAGAAACCGACGATAGGAGCTAGAGTGCATAATGTTGAGTATACGCGTTCGCAATTCGAATGCCTCAATAATTACCGTTTACCTATATACTTTTATAATTTCTCTATGACCAAGAAATAAGACATAAGTCGTGTTAAGTAATTAACAACAGAATACGAGGCTTACAACAGTACATAAGCGGAAAGTAAGTACGTAAACTTAAATAAGACGATTGACATCAATGTTCAATCCATACGAACGTTCGAATCTAGAAATTGCTCGTTCGCGATGATGTTAAATGTTCTGAATTGTCTGCAAATGGCATCACATTTTACAAAAATACATCAGATTTAGTTTGATAAAGAATTATTTTGCTTAATTAAATCTATTAAATTTCTACAAGAGTTTGTGTATAAAAAATGTGCATCTGTATATATTTGTCAAACATATTTATAGAAATAGGACAGAAAAAGATTTGCATTAAAATAACATTGACACGTGTTTATTGAGCTATAAACGAGTTATAAAAATTAATTCATTTAATGGACATGAATAAAACAACAGCAATGATAGACTAATAAATTGTAATACCAACTTAATAATAATTGTCGATGTTTCGCATCGCAACTTAGCTATATTAGTATTTTTTTCTTTCTTGCAAATTAAATGATCACTAGATTTGAAATAGGAAGGCTTCTACAAATTACTCTGGTTATAGAGTAAATGGTAATAACCATATTAGTAGAGTGTAGAGCGTACTTAATTTATAGTGAGTTTCTGATACCAAAATCACCGTTTAAAAATGTTATTTCTATATTGTCAAAGATAATGAGAGGGATGACTATATGATTTATACGAGGATTTTGGTCACAGAATCCAACGATTAATCAACTAAATCTGTCATTACGGAAGGCTTTGGGTTGAGGGTATATATACCTACGATGGCGGAAAGTGAATTCACATATTGAAGACGAAATGGTTCGCCGACACCAAGTAAACTATAGTATATGAACAAAAGAGCGACTTAGGGAATCTGGTCTAAATAGCAGTGAGGTGTTATGTGTTTTTGCTATAAGGTAGGCCTAAGAGTATATGCATAACACAGATGAAATTAACTAGACACATGTTTGATATTCGTGATGACTTCATTATGAATGTTTCGCATTGGCTTGCTAAATCAACAGCCGTGTTGTCGACGATTCCTTCACGTGACAGAAGTGCAAAGATTTGCACAAAGATGACCGACTTTAGCAATCGAAAAGCGCACGCACGTTCTATTTTGTTGTCATGCATTTATATAATTAAGAATGTTGTAATTATTACATGTCATCAATAACGTATGCTGTAAAATCATAAGTAGATAAATAATAATTCAGAAAAATTCACATTTTCCACGATGTTGCCACTGCGTTATTTTTGTTGTATTTTGAAAAAAAAATGTACGTGATAGACTTTCTTTTCAAACCACTTTTTATGTTATTTATTATGTTGACTTTTTTTAATAATTAAAAAAAAAGAATATTATTAAAATCTTAGCTCATATATTTTCCAAGCTTACTTAGTTACTGACCAATAATTTTCGTGCAGAAGCTAAACTAGTCTTTAGCATTGAATATATCTTAATTAATATATAATTAAACTATTACAAAATTTATGAAAATAACTTACCCTTCTATTATCTCCTGAAGACTTCTTCTGTTCAGTCTGAACTGGAGAAGTCATGTTGCTGTTCACCATTGCGATCGGAATGGAGGCACCCTGCTGCCCGTTGGCAATCCCCGTCACCATACTGTTTATAAATCACAAGAGCACTGGTACGCGATATAATCACTGCATTATCGCGTGTAGTGGTAGATAACTGAACACGTGCGTACCACACGACAGCCGACGCACGACTGACGTGAGGCGGGCGTCGGGCGTCGCGTCGCTTGGCGGCAAGATGAGCCGAGAGCGCCACGCGACCACTGTACGCTGCACGCCCGCCTCTCGCGTGCCTCCGATAACTTAGGACAGGGATACACTAAACATCTTATTTATTATACTTTGATTTTTGTTATTCTATTTTCGAAGAAAACACAGCTTAAACTAGTTAAAGATGAGCAGACAAACGTTGGTGTATTTTTCATCTGACCTTTAGCAATTATAACAGAACCGAATTGTTTTATACGAGATAATTTAGTTATTGCTTTTGTAATTTTTGTCTTTTATATTCGTGTTAACAAAGTTTTTTTTTAATATTTTTAGAGCTGAATCCGATGTATATATCTTCAGTCTATAATACAGTTTATGTCTTATATATAATAGTATATAATATGAAGCAGTATTAGGAAGCTAAGTTCCTAACGTCGCCATATTTACTGAGCCTAGTAAGGTGATGTTGATGTGATTGTCGTCGCGGCTCACTTCCCGAGTATCGATGCGGCGTATAAACATGTCCACATCTAGTCCCGCCAGTCGACACATCAAAGAGGCCGGCCCATTGACGGCACCAGGGTTACCACAATAAAGTTCTAATATTAAAAGTATAATTGCTACTACAGAGTTTAATTCACGTTAGAGACAAACTGACGCAAATTTAAGTAAACAAATCAAATATATAGATTAAACCATAGCCAAATATGTAAAAACTTCTTGTAATATCGGTGCAAGAACAAAGAGGATTGATTAGTCTTTACGGCTGAAAAGTACATGCCGCTAAGTAAATGAATGGTGTATTAGTTTATTATATATTTTTTAGTATTATATATTTTGATACTGTCCGAGGATTCAATATTGTTTGGTTAATATAAAGCAACGTCTATTGCATATGCAAAATCTGTCAGGCGCTCGCAGCCCACAGGCCTCATTAGCCTACGCTTGAGGTCTTTGTTCATTCATTGTTTTCCATAGACAAAGTTGCCTTTGAAATGCATATAGGTAACCTTGTATATAATCACCGATAAGCGTTTAAACTTATAACAACGAATAGAATTTAAAAAAATGAATGCACGCATGTGGCAAATGTTTTAAAATATATGTAAATTTATATGAAAATGATAGAAAAATAAACCTATTCGTAACTTTTATCCTATACAGTGGTAGAATCAGCGTTGTTTATTTTCTTCAATTTCGTTCCATAATTTGATTTTGGTAGTCACGCATGAGTTTAAATACTACACGTTTCCATCTTCTTTGTTTGTTTTTCCAATAAGTTAAGAAATAGTAATATTTTAAGAATAGTAATTACAACAATAAATACCGATATAATGCAATGAAGAATTCTTTCATACATAAATAAGAACTTGCAATTCAAATTTCTTAGTACTGACGTAACGGTCAGTTTTTTTTTAAATTTTAAACAAAAAATGTTACAATTTCGGTAACGGTCAAAACATTTTTAAGCTGTATTCATCTTTTATTATTTATAATTAGAGCACAGTTTATTGTTTTGTAGTTTTTTATTGGCAATAAAAACTACAAAACAATAAACTGTGCTCTATTTTAAAACTGTTAGGTACATTACTGTTAGGCCTTGTTAAAACCGAAAATAGAGCAAGTTTTGTCTGCAGATTTGTTTTTTATTGACAATAATGTTCTTTGAAGGATCTTAACTGTACTTATTCAAAAGTATATCGTTTTCTTTGTTCGTACCTATTTTATTTTGTTTACTTACTTACTCCGCTGGCGCATCGACCAAAGTGGGTCTTGGTCTCCGACACAAGAGATCGCCAAAGTCGCCTGCCTTGCGCCTTCTCCTGCCAGTCCATCGCTTGTAGCTTTATTTTGTTTAATGTTTCTTAAACAGTGGTCCGTGGGAGCACCAGTGGCCCTGAGAAGCGAAATTATGATGCGCAATTAATTTTAAATTTAGAATTAAATAACCCATTCATCCCAACAAGCATATTATAAAATGGTCCCTGACCATAAAAATGTTAAACCCTTGAATTAGCAGTTCCCGCGACTTCGCCACTGTGGAATTAAGAGATATAATGTAACTCCTACATCAGCTACCATCCCTTCAAAATCCCATGTAAATCCGTTCAGCCGTTACGGTGATTACTCGGAACAAACGCGGCCTTGCGGACAGAAAGACAAAAAAATAACTTTTCAATATTAGCAACGCAATACTTCATTTGTAATGATTTTTCAGCCCGTAACCCTAGAGTGGTAGGCAGAAATAACGTATTTCTATTTGATGTTATTCTAGCACACCTCTTTCGCTTTTTACACATTAAAACAATCACGTGCGTGCAAAACACTTTTTTTGTCTACTGCGGTTCGAGGAAGCTGTTTTGAGGTTGAAATAGAATTTGTTTTACGTCGGTTTTATTGTCACCGAAAACACAAAGGTGTTTTGTAAAGATATTTTAAGTTGGTGACAGTTTTATACTCATACTGTTAGTTAGGGTAGTGAGAACAATCTCTTTATTACTACGCCACAGTGTAACGAAATTGTGAAAGGGTGTAATATTGTAGTAGCCTCAACGATCCTTGCAAAGGGCTAAGTAATGCATTGTAAAGCGTGTTACGGACATTTACGCATACTTTTATTTATTTCAACACTTTACAACCGCTTTCACGAGCACGTTAGACAACGTTGATAGAAATTAACAATTTACAACTAATTATCTTTCCGTAATCCGAACTTTAAAAACTAAAAGGAACGTATAAAATATAATAAAATGTAATTTAATACTTATCTGTATACAGACACTAAATATTTTTAGACATTATTTGTTAGAATCCTTTGGCGCGAATAGCGCACTTTCAGTACAAAGTCAAGTGTCAGAATGATTAGTGAGGGGACATACATAAACGTCGACATTTTATTAAGGCTAGTGTTGTGCTAGTACACCGGCACAGTGTTGGATTTTCTTCCTAACATTATACATATAACTTATTAGTATTGTCATTGAAATAATCTTTATATATATAATTATTCTGTGAGTGTGTAGGTCACTGAACTTCTCTCAAACGACTGGACCGATTTTGATGAAATTTTTTGTGTGTGTTCAAGGGGATCTGGGAATGGTTTAGATTCACAATTTTCATCAAATATTAACTTCATATTAATTTATTCAAATTAAAGACGTGTAGACAGGACAACGTCTGTCGGGTCCGCTAGTTTTCTAATAAAAAGCAGACACGATTGTACATTGTATTTATAGATTTAAGATTTTCGGCAGTATCGATAGTAGCTTTTAAATTTTCGCTATATTTTAGTGCTATCTTGATTTTGCTTTTTTAAAAGGTTCAGATGTTAATCAAACCTTTAATGTTTTATCGCGATCGAATAATAACGTTAGAGCTATTTATATTTACATGATTATCTCATTGTTAATTGAAATAAGGCGCAACTTTTATTGGAAATTCTACTCACTATATCTTTATCTAGTGGTTTTGTTTATACTAAATATATTAATCTTTTAACTACCTTTTAAAGTTATATTTTTACGAAGTTATAACCTGTATACAATCAGATAAGTCTTGTAACCCGATTGCAAAATTTACCTGCCAAGCGACAATGTTTATTTGTCCTTGCGGTGTAAACTAAACGGCAATTAAAATTCAATTACAATGTAACGAAATTTTTAAACCTTTCTGCGACGCGAAGTCGTAAAATTTATGCGTAAAAATATTTAACAAAGGCAACTTTATTGACAAACCCTTGCAATTAACCGTTAACAAAGTATTTGCCCTCTCGAGCGGGCGTGTGTTTGCTAAATAATTCGCCGGCTATTGTCCTTAAAGTTTTCGTCTCAACCCGTCAATTTTACTGTGAAATCTTAAAAACGGTTACGCGGGAGTTGAGAAAAAGTATACGAGCCGCCAAAGGCAAAGGCAACATGGCCGAACGGACCATTAACAAAGCTTAACGACCGATGTGTTTATGGTCATATTTACAATAATATTTCCTGACGAGAAAAAGGGCCGCCGTCGAATCCCTTTAGTTTTTGCTGGTATTCATTACTTTAGTAAAAGAAGTAACGGTCGGAGAGACAAGGTAAATTTGGTCACACAAATTATTGTTCATTTTGTTCAAAGTAACGACTATTCTTGTGGGGTGTGTAAATAATTACAGCCTTTATTGATTTTATTCAGACGAAATGACACATTGGAATGATTTTATTATCATCTTACAGCGTACGATGTATTTAGTTGTTAAATAAAATGTTTAATTGTAAAAGCGATCCACATAAGTTTAGTCAGCAATTTTAAATAACACCTAGGTAATTATTTGACAAAAATAAACTACCCAGATGTTGGAAATCATCTATCATTTCTGATATTTGATATTAATTAATTTGTACGTTAATTTTGGGCGTTTCTTAAACAAGGGGCAAACGAGGAACGAATCGCATAAGATTAAACTTTAGGGTAGAAAAGAATATCTTCCCGCGAAAACATTTTTTACTTTGTAAGGTAAAATAAGTCAAGATAGGATAATAAAACTAGTTTTAATTTTATATAGAATATATTTGCTTTTTACAATCTACAAAAATACACTTTATATGTACATTTTTAGAAAAATTCTTGATACGTCACATTCAAAATATTTATTCAAAACACATAAAATTAGATTGATAATGTTTAAAATATGTGCGAATTTTAAGAGATTCAAATAATATATATGAAACATACTAAATTTATGTAGATATAATTTTATTATCACTATGAAAATCATAATTACTAAATAACATCTGAAATCAAATCACAAATGAATACTGGTCATATTTTAAATTATTAAGATAGTTTTGGAATGCTTAACGTATTAAAAAAGGTTTTAATTAACAGGTAGATTTGATTACATCGACCATAATAAATATTCATCATCTGCATAACCCAATAATCGATACTTAAAATCGATCCAAATAAGTAACTTTGTATGGAAAGGAGTATAAATGATTCGATCACCCACCGAATTAATCGAGCTTTTCGAACGATAAATTTTGACGTAACATATTTAAAAAAAAATCATTATTACACAAGTTTTCAAGCACCTTTTACAATATTAAAAAAAACAATTTCGTGGATAAACATCAATAGGGTTGCCAACTTATTTTTTTAAGCAAAAAAATTTTTGGTTTTTTATCAAGCTTAAGCTTTCTAAGCTATTAAAGTAATAAAACAGCAAGAATTAAGTTTCAGAGGCAAATAAATAAGGAACGTGGTAAGCTTGTACTGTAGCTTCGCTACTCGTAAATAACTTAATAAAACCCGATTATTTTTACTCAACTATTATCACTAAGTACAGATATATATTTGTCATTTTATGCTTTTATATATTTAGAAGAGCCCCGGTGGCTCAAGGGCTATAGCACCTCACTTGTAATCTGCAGATCCTGGGTACGAATGCCGCCATGTACCAATGTGTTTTTTGATTCACGATTTACGTATGTACATTTATCCGATGTTCTTACGATGAAGGAAAACATCGTGAGGCAACCTGCACATATCTACTAAGAAATTCAAAGATATGTGTGAAGTCAACCAACCCGCAATGGGTTTGTGTTGACTATAACTGATGATATTTTTACAATAATATTGCGTATCTTACTTAATTTTAATATAAAGAAGAATTTGGGATAACTAAGACTGACAAGACGAATTATTTTAAATGCGTTAAGCTTATCTGACCCGGTAAGAGGCGCTGCTATCGCAATAGAAGAAAAATTGATTGTCAGTTTTGACATTGACAGGAGGGCGCTATTTTTGCCCACCAGATTAAAGAACTATACCGGTTTATAGCGCGATTTTTGACGTCTCTAGACATTGGACATTTTTTTTTAAGTCTTAGATTATTCTTAGGTCTTCTATGTTCATTTAAGTTTGAATTAAATTATTTACTTAGGCGAAAGGTTTTAAAAACATATCTATAATTTAATTTAAATATTAAATTATTATTTATTTTCATTTTGGCTGAAATAATACTGTAAGCATAATAGCTTATTCTGTACCATGCTTGGATAACTTAATTTTATTACTTTTTACGTATCTCAAAATGAAAACAAAGAGTAAAGTATTAAAAGCAATAGACATTAAAGAATTTAGCACAAAAATAATTGACTTATGTTACTGTGGTAAGTTACTTTGTTCTTATAATGATATAAAAGTAATCTTTTAAAAGGTAAATATATTTTTCTTTTAAAAGTAATAGAATACTTAGGTATGATATTTGTGCCAGATATCTCTATAAAATCATTCCACAGAGTATGTTATTAAAAGTTAAAAATTATAAATTATAAAACCGTTTTAATTAAGTAATCACCTCGTTATACAACTTAATAAATTATATCATTTTAAAAAAGACGATTGTGTTATGGTTAACAGAAAGGTTTAAGAAACTAAAAAATTGGTTATCTTTGATTTGACCACAAGGCGTTTCGAATCAAAAGTAATATATTTACCGTTTCGTGTGAACGAGAGTAAGGCCCTTTTTCCACAAAACGCGACTCGGACAGTCGCAGCTGCGATAGTGGAAAAAGAGCCTAACAATAAACTATACTCTTACAGCTTGTCTAATATGAAAGATGACTATTTAATTATCATTTCATTTTATCCCAAAATTTTCACACCATAACTGGTATAGCGTAATACCCGCCATGATTATTATTTGCCTAACATAGATGTTTAATTGAAGTGACACAAGTTGGTACGTTCATTTAGGTGTGAGGTGTGAGGTGTGAGGTGCGTGTGCGCAGACACGTGACGTCAGAGCGCGGTGTCTGCGCGCGCAGCACGCCGGCACTACGACTCGGGGTACATGATGCTCTCCACAGGCGCGGATGCTGTCATGTCATCGTTGTCCGGACGAGACCAATCCTGCAACAAATATACTCTGTATACCCATACTAAGTTAAAACAAAAAAAAATAATAAAAAAACAATATATTTAATAAAATAAGTCACATTGGACCAATTCCGTATATAATTTTAATAGCAGGCGCCCGCGACTTCGTCTGCGCGGAATTATAAAAACATAATTTGTAGCCAATGTGTTCTTCCAGACTATGATCTATATGTATGCTAAATTTCATCGAGATCCGTTTAGCCGTTTTGGAGATACCTTCAAACAAACATCCATCCAAACATAGTCAAAATATTCGGAAGTAATAACGAAAGTTTAAGCAAATAAGCGATAATAAAACACTAGAGAGTGAATTTGATCGAAAAAATTGTCTGCAATTTTTTGTTTACTTTAAATTTTTTATTTCTTATGGTGTTTCGTCATTAATTTATGAAAACCCAAAGTCGTCGAGGAGCGTCGTTGAAGGTTTAAGCATTTGTAATCTGATGATGATGAAAGGAAAGTTCTTCGAGACCCTCATTTTCACTCACCGCGCCCCCCGCCCCGCCCGACGCCCCCTCCGGCGTTGCAGTAGTACTGAATATTATGTAAAAACTTTCAAAACAAAAGGTTTTAAAGTAATATATAGAAATTCAAAGATAATCTTGGATTTTCACTGCCTGACACGTACAAATTAATTACGGATGTTTTGTAGAATTTCAACAAAAATAAAATATATAATTTATTATACCTGCTCCTCGGTACTTGCGAAGAATAAGTAGAAAAGATTCGCTGCTAAATCAATGGCCGCGGCCAAGTAGAACACTTCGCGCCATTGCCCCAGAGTTTGCTGCGAAATATTCAACAAATTTGTAAGCAATCACAAATGTAACAATTACTAGCTGTCGCATGTGACTCCCTCTACACGTAATTTAAAAAAAAACTTAATAAGTAGCATGTATTTAAGACTGTGTTCTGTATGCCAAATTTTATTGAGATCCGTTGAAACATTTTGCAAATCTCCTTCTAACATCCATCCATAAATTAAAAAAAAAATCGCATTTATATTAGTAAGATGTAAGATATGTCACCTGATCCGAGCTGATGATCTGTCCAATGACATACGGTGCCATGAATCCGCAGATATTGCTGGCAGCATTCGTAATTCCATACATCGTGCCCGCAAACTGCGGCGACAAGTCGATGTGGTTCATTTGGTTACCTGAAATACGCCATACCATTTTGTTACTACTGAATTCCAATCACGTATACATATCTTTTCCTTATTTGTATATACTAATGCATGTATGTGTAGATATATATAAGAGAAAGAGGTGTGTCAGGACGACAACAATTAGACATCCGTGGTCTCTGCCCACCCCTTTGGGTTACAGGCGTGAGTTAAGGTGTTCTTATTTAATCAGACCATGTTATCGTAAATTTTATAATCATTATAAATATAGCTTGTCATCCAGGGATAGTGTAAGTTCCCAAAAAATTTCCAAGAATTTTTCAAATTAATATGGTGGCTTTAGAGCCTATTTAATGGAAAATACGATACTTTCCTGTTTATAATATTAGTAAAGAAATCAAACATTCGTGTTATTATTACAATGATTGTAATTATAAGTTAGAGCGTCGGTGGCTCTGGAGTTAAGCACTTGACTTGTAATCTGCAAGTACTGGGTTTGAATCCCGCCATGTAATATTGTGTTTTTCGATTTAAAGATGTACATTTATCCGATGTTCTTACGGTGAAGGAACACATCGTGATGCAACCTGCACATATCTGCGTAGAAATTTAACGATATGTGTAAAGTCAACCCGCAATAGGCCAGTATGGTTGACTATGGCCTAGACAACCCTAACGTATAGACTCCGTATCTCTCAGTGGAGACGTATAGTGGGATGATGAAGATGATGAGTTACCTGCGTACACAGCGCCACCGAATGCTGAAGTAATGCTGAGTAACAACATGACGGCAGTGCGGTCGCAGCCTGCCCACGCTATGCCCAGCAAGCCGAACGCCGGCACAAATGCCGCTGTAACAATACATCAATCAAAACATCTAAATAAAAAAATGTAACATTAAAAAATACAAATATTGCGTAAACATAATGTATTTGACTTTCTGATAACGAAAAACCATTTTTTAAAATTTTGGTCTGTGCCTGTATGTCTATCCGCAAGGCATTAATTTTTTAATAAGGCGCGCGGAATTTAAAAAAAGCTTAACTAGTCTATGTGTTCTTTAGACAGTGGTCTACTTAGCAAATTTCATCCAGATCTATACACCCTTTCTGGAGATACCTTCTAATAAACATCCATCCTTGCATCCAAACAATCATCACATTCAAGAAACAAAATCAATCCAAACATTCACTTTATATATATATATAAAAAAAGTCGTGTTAGTTACACTAATTATAACTCAAGAACGGCTTTACCGATATGCCTGAAAAATAGTGAGGCGCTAGCTTAGAGCCAGGAGACGGACATAGGATACTATTTATTAATTTTTTTTCGAATTTATGCCTTGAAGAGCTGCTTTTTATTTAACTTACTAATATTATAAATGCGAATGTTTAGATGGATGTATTGTGGATGGATGGATGGGTGGGGCTGGCTACACTAATTAAGTTTTTTATATATCCACGCGGACGGTGTCGCGGGCGACAACTAGTTTATAATATTAGTAATACATAGCTATAAATACTTGTTAACACTTATTTAAATATGTCAGGGAGCATATTATATTCAGTAAACTAACTTCTAAAATGATCTTTCACCTTTACGATGACATAGTAACATTTGCATCAACAGTGTGTTTATAAGTTAAATAATATTTTCAAACTAACTGTCGCCCGCGACTCTGTCCTCTGACGTCTGAATAAAGAAAACTTAATAAGTAGCCTATGTGTTCTTCCAGACTATATTCTACATCTATGCAAAACTTCAGCGAGATCCATTGAGTATGTCCGTCGATAACTTCAAACAAACATCCATCCATCCATCTAAATATTCTCATTTATAATATTAATAAGAAGTAAGTTTTTCATTTTAAATCTATTAATATATTAAGCTATTCAAGCTAGAATAAAAAAAATATGATAATTAATTTTTTGTCGGTTTTCTTATATATTTCATGTATCATTTTAGTTTAGAAGAATAAATTAGTCACATAATATTCTTACTGAGCTGTATAAAATGTATAAATGTACATACCAACTGTATTCCACAACTTCATACTGGCCAATCGGGATATCCAACCTTTGGCCAGCAACCAATCAGCAAATATACTGATAATGATACCCGCTATCCATGCCGTCAGATATGGCAACGCCGAGAGGCGGGCATTCTGAAATATAAATATTAATTATAGGATAACACTTTAAAACTGTATCAAATTAGTTAAAAAATAACAGTGAGTTTCCGCTGTTTTAGAGGAAACACCTGAACATATCATAATGTGATCAAGCCATGAAAACGCACTATTGCTTTCTAATTAAATTAATTTGAGCACTTCTAAATAAAATTCATTCCATACTTTTATATGTATAATTTAGCGTTAATTCTAATCTTATATACTAATACTATAATTAATACTAGCAGTTGCCCACGACTTCATCCACACTAAATTATAAAAAATCTAGTAACAAGTATGGCATATGTCACCCAAATAGTGAAGCTTCCAAACAGTGAAAGAATTTTTGAAATCGGTTCAATTGTTTCGAAGCCAATGCAAACAAATGAACGATCAAATATTTTCTTCTTCTTCTTTATAATATTAGTAAGGATATTAACTTACAGAAACAATATCAAAGTGAAGTATATTATTCATATATGTTGGTAGCTCTGTTAGTTGTGTATAAAAGAGCCAGGATTGACCACATTGCGCTATCAATATCGCCCACAGGGGTAAACAGGTTAGGAACTTGCACCATGGTATCGACATTGATGGTTTATCTTCCTGCAATTAAAAAAATAACTTAATTAGTAGCCTATGTTATCTTCCAGGCTATGTTCTAGATCTATGCCAAATTTCAGCGAGCTCCATACAGTCGTTCTAGATATATCTTTTAACAAACATCCATTCATCCATCCAAACAATCACATTTATAATATAAGTAAGAAGTATGATTGGTTTTATTGCATGTTGAAAATGTATTACTTCGATACTTTACATCCTCTCTGAAATTAAATCCGTTCCCATCTTTTTGTTTTTATTTGAATGTGCTAAAGTGAACTGAAACTCGGACATTGGGATATCAAATTTAATATCACCCACTTTCATTCAAAGAAATTATATTGGAATCGAACATTTTAATATGATACCAATGTACAATATATATGACATCATAAGTTGACTCACATCTGCGCCCTACTGTCCCACTCAAGTGATACGCATAACAAAATTATTGCTATCAATGTTTACATTTCAACCTCTGCTATTGCTGATATAATTGTTATTGCAAAGTTTTATTAACTAGTAGCTGTCGCCCGCGACTCCGATCGCGCGGAATTAAAAAAAATATAATTAGTAACCTATGTGTTTTTCTAGACTATGCTCTACATCTATGCCAAATTTCAATAAGAACTGTTAAGCCATATATGAGATATATATGAGATACCTTCAAACAGACATCCATCCATCCAAACATTCACATTTATAATATTAGTAAGATCAAACACATAAATCTTTATATTATACATTTCTTATTTGTTTTAATTAATATATATATTTGAGTGTGACTACTTACTTGAACACCAATTGAATTTGTTATATATTCAATCTCTTTCGGGCAAATCCTTGGATGTTTTTGTGGAGTATCGTAAATTAGGAACATCCATGCAACAAACCATAATACACCAAGGCCTCCGAACAGATAAAAGCACAGCGGCCACCCACCAGCATAATCAAGGGTACAGAGCCAACCTGATATTGGTAAAGATATGACTGTGCCTATATTTGATCCTAGAACAAGATAAAAGTACATAAAACAATTAAAATTTTTGATTTTCATAATCACTGTTTCAAAGTTTTGCAATTATTTTGAAATTATATCAAATGTCATAAAGGCATGTAGTTTTTACAAAATTTGGATTTTGTGTTGGCATAATATATCCTTACTCATCTAGCATATAACTAAAAGACGGTCATTACATTTAATTTTAATATTATTGATACAATTTTCAACAATGTTACAGTACATAAAAAATGTTGATTTTTGTTCCACATTCAGAATAAAAATACAAAATTGCTCACCTGCATAAACATAAGCAGCAAACTTTGATCTTTCCAATGGTGGTATCCATCTAGCTAGCATAGCATGCATGGCAGGGTAAGTAACACCTTCACCCAAACCTTCCAGTACTCGCACAACTATAAAGAACTTAAAGTCCACTTTCGCTGCTATGGGACTTAAAATAGTAAATATTGCAGTTAACAGGACTCCTATCCCGTAGACAAGTTTTCCACCAAATATTTCAGCTATCCTTCCACCTGGTATCTAAAAATAAAGACAAAATCTACCATTGTATATAGTAATCTGTGACGGAAATCAATATTTGATTCTCAAGATCTATTTTATAATTCTTATGTTCTATTTTATGTGAAACAAAGTTAATTATTCAAACCACATAAGATTTCTTTTGCAGGCAAGAAATATATAATAAATTACCTGTGTTAAAACATATCCATAAAAGAATGATCCTAAAATAATACTCTGTTGTCCTGCATCCCAATTAAATTCACCCGGTTTCTGTAACAATGTTGGTATATATTTAATTAAGCAGTCTAGTATTCTTTATATTTAAATGAGTGTAAAAAAAAATCAAATGACAAAGTGGGTGGTAATCAATTAGAATAGCAGAGAACAATAGTATGCTTTATTACTTTTTTGTGTGTGTGTGTGTGTAGTTATTGTGAACTATGTAATGCCTTAAATGTACTTACTGCTGGTATTGAAGAATTGCTAGGGGTTGGAGCTAAACATACATCTAGTGTGGAATTGTTCTGTACAGTTGTTGAGTTTACCATAGCCACAATAGCTACAGACAGATTTACACGCATGGCATACACATTGGCGAAACCTAGAAAGCCCATGATGCCTAGCACTGTCCGACTTTTGATCCATCCTGTTGTTTCCTCTGAACATAAAAGTAAGCTTTAATATCTTATTGGATAATTTATTGTATGCTGTCATAAGGGCAGTAATAAAAATGACATCGTAAGATAAATAGGCCAATAAAAATATAATTACGCTAATCACTTTACAACAATAAAAACAATTCAGTATAAGTTATTTAATGTAATGCTTAGTAAACGGAATGAAGAGTTTTTTTTGTTATGATAGCATAATCCGGAATTAGGTCTTTACCTCGTTCAACCTCAACTAGATTACGATTGCTACTTGTAACATCATCTCTTATATCAGCGTTTATGATAGGATCTTCTTCTATTGGCAATGACATAGTGAATTAAAATAAAAAGCGCATTCCTTAATCTTAAAAAATAATTATAGACAATGTAACACTATTGTGTCTAAAAATGAGTCACAATTTATAACAATTTTTAAGGAATTGCAGTTGTACACAAACAAAGGAAAAATAACCTTGTCGCGGTTGTCATAGTAAATCTTCGACAGATTAGAAAACCTGAATTCTGTCAAATTGTCATAGAATCTCATAGAATAAGCATGCCATCGATTTTGTGGAAAACCATAAACTCTTTGTAGAAAACTATAAACTCTTTGCTCGAAAACTTCAATTTACTACAATAAATCTACCAAAATCGGCTGTAAAAATAAAAAAGGGGTTTATTTCTAGTTTTTAATTCACACCTAATCATAATCTGGTTCCTAATGCTGCAATGCTGAAAAAAAATTATTACCAGATAATACCTGTACAAAAAAGAACAATACATGGTTAAGATAAAATATTCATAAATTGACATTACCAAGTCGTGTTTCTTAACAATAGTTATTAAGAAAAAAAACTTATAACCTTGGCTAACACGGGAGAGAAAAAATTACATTATCTAAGAGCCAACTCATAAATATGGAATAAGCCCATGTTAACTAATTTATTTATTTTTTGCTCTATTTCAACATATAATAAAAAACTAAGGCAGCAACTTGTGATATAGAATTATCAGATTTAAAACTAACGTAATTTCCATTTACTTGGCTATGTTCAATTTCAGCAATTATTTTATGAATCAATTATAGCCGAAATACTTCCTATAGAATATAAAATATAATACGCCTACGCAAATACCAATCATAAAAATATTGTTCCATTTCAATTTTTTTGTGATTTCATAGTAATTCTATAAAAGCCACTAAACCATCACTGTCTATTTTTATTATAAACAATTAACTACGTGGGTTCAATTAAAAGATAACCAAGTAAGTGATAAATAATTTATTTAAATATAAACAATAAATTTTATAGAAACCATTCATAATTTTTATTTATAATTAGTATCTCATCTCACAACTATAGTGTGCCAAGACCTGTTATTGTTCAAATTGTTAAATGACTTTATTGTAATCAGTCTTAAAATATTAAAAAGTAGGCCAAACCATTTTACTAACTGTTGGTAAAAGTATTCCCATGAAAATTGTAGATATAAGATTAACACTATGATTATCAAGGATATGTATTCCACTGATATGCTTTACAGCATGCTTTGAATGTGATACAATTTTGCCGTTTTTGTCCACACCTGGAAACAAAAATAAAAATTATAAATAAACATTTGAAGAATTTAAATAACAAATTGTAAAATTCCAAAACTAATCATACCTGAATATTGCAAAGTTGCTCCTAATAATGAATCTATTAAGCTGCCAAAAAATCCTGCATAAGCACCTAACAAAATAATGGGCCACTGTGGAGGAGCATACATCCAAAGATTAGAGTCTGAAAAATAGAATGCGGTAAAATAATGTGCTATTCCAATGACAAGGCCTCCTAGAGTACTGAAAATTGTTCCATTGAGGCTTATTCCGCCATTTGTTCCTTTTGGCACTCTCTTCCAAGTCGTTATAAGAACAGGGTCACCTTTGCCAAATACTGTGCCCAACTCAGAGGCCCATGTATCACCATTGCAACATGCAAGGACACCTGAAACAGACAATAAAAATAAGAATATGTATCATGTATGTTTAGTAAATGTCAAGTCAATTGTAAAAAATAACTCACCCATAACACCCAAAGACAACCAAGATGCTCTGTAATCTTTCATAAAATCTATTGGCCTCTCTGAGGCACCAACATCCAATAAATACAACAAGCTTAACTGAGTAGCCATGCCCCCATTGCAAAGGACTTGGATCCAGTTTCTCTGACCACCTAAAAATTGTAAGAATTGCAATTTAAACAGTTCATTCATAAAAGGGTAACCTTTATTTCTGATTTTCAATGTATACCTTCTTTGAAGTCTTCTTCTATTTTCTTTTTCAAATGACCCTTCACTTTAGTTGCTCTTGAAGACGTAAAGAAAAATATAAGCAAATCAGCAAAGAAACATAAATTGGCCAAAGTTAGGACAAATCCAACAACAAAAGCTAAAAATGTTCCACTTAAATTTAGTGTCTTCTTTTTATACCCATATACACAAATAAGCAATGGTATAAAACAAGCCGCCAACCATCTAGCAGGTGATATCACAATAGGCTCTGAAAAAATATAGAAAAATGGTTATAAAATATACTTGCACATGTATTGTATAAAGACATTAATATATTTACCATCCAATCCTTCGTTTTGGCCTAGTAATTTGGAATAGATGATATTAATAATCCACATCGACATAGACAGAGGAATGGCAATTACACTAATCACAAGTGTAATAAAATGATTATTTTTAAATGGAGATGTTTTATTTGTATCCATTATATCGTAATACGCGCTTATAAATTAAATAGAAAATTATGAATTGTATCTTCGTTGCTTTACAAATGTAAAAAATCAACACGACACTTTCAAGTTCAAAAAGAGTTAAAAAATAATAAAATTGATAACCGTAAATAATAATAAACTACAATCACGACAAAACGGTAAATTTGTTTTGATATAGACCTCTATGTGACGGGCAAATAAATCTGACAGCAAAGAGTATATAAAATATGTCTGACAGTGACAATGTCAATTGTTCTGACAACCAAATGACAGACAAAAAAAGACAACAAACACAATCAATGAACAAGAACTAGCTAGGCGTTAACGGTGTTTTAATCTGTGTCTTTTGCTGTCATTTTTATCAGTTTTGTTTGTCAGTTGTAAATTAAGTTATCTGTGGTACGTTTATTGTTGTACGAAGACAAGACTTTTTGTTTCGTGTAGAAAAATGTTGTAAAATATATTATCACTGTAACTGCAATTAAAATCATTACAATGAAACCTTTAATTGATTTTGACGAATGTTTAAGAGATTCCCCAAAATTTAGGTAAGCACCAAAATAGTTATTCAACGAAAGTTCTATGTAGAAAGTGAAACTATGTACGTGTTTTGTGTTTTAATATATTCAAGTTTTAATAATTCATTGCTTTAGGGAACAGCTGGAAACGGAAGAAGCTAGTATTGATGGCTTAGAGCAGAAACTTGATAAAGTCCTCAAGACATGCTCTTTCATGATAGAATCCGGTAAAACATACATGACTCATAGGAGGTAAGTTTATGTGCTACTTTATTTATGTAAAAAAGCTAACTGACATGATCTGTTATTATTGTGATAACGTTGTATGTGATGTTTACTTTTTAACTAATTACTTTCTTGGTGTTTTAATAAAAATAAATGGACATTATGAGATAAAACTACACTGTTTTTATATTGACTAAAATTGAGTTTAAGATGCAAATAGTATTCGATACATAACAAAGAATTTTGTAGTAGATTTTAGTTGCATTGATCAAGTATGATATTCAAAATGTACAATGTGAATAAGCTGAGAAGTATCTTTTTACTCCAGATACTAAATTTCTTGTGGATTAAATCCTACCAAAAATTATTCAGTTTTCATACCATAAATCTATAACATCTACAATGTAATCAGCTGCAATAATAGAATTACTCTAAAATAATTGGATGAATCAACCAAATTGACAAGTCTGTTATACTTCAAATAATTATAAGACTTTAGTTAAGATATAAATGGTAACAAGTAATAAATCTACACATTATGGTTATTATATATATTTTTTGTAGTGCTTTTACAAATGCACTATGGGACTTAAGCAGTAGTTTTTCCGAGGATCCACCTGTCATGGCAACCCTGAACCGTATGATTCATGCATTGCAAGAAATGAATAAGTTTCACTCAATTCTCCTAGACCAGGCATCCAGAACTGTACTCAAGAATCTCTCAGCATTTATTAAAATGTAAGTATGTAAAAAGTAATATATTAATCAAAGACAATCCATTTAACAGGAGTAGAGCTAGAAACATCCCTTGCATAATTGACCCGAGAACCATTGTATACCACAACCACTCAAGACAGGTAAGGTGGAAGTAATTCTGCCTTTCATTTGTCAAGCCCATGTTAGAGCCCAAGTTTTGGTCTTCTTACCCCTTCCATTCTCATTGTATAACAAAAGGATCTGAAGTGGAAATGTTTGCAGTGGAGGAAGGGAGAGATAAGAAGGGGATATATCCTATCTATCTTTCTGGGTATCTCCCCTGTCAATGCAGATGTCTGTGGGCAGGGGTGGTCATTTTACTATTTTGGTGAATTCTGTTTTAAGCTCACACATTTGCTACCTTATTCTGTAAAAATTACATTAAGTTAAACTAGATAAAAATGCAATTGTTATTGTTGCAGAGATATAAAGGGTGTGAAAGAGAGCAAGCATCATTTTGATAAAATCTCAAATGATCTGGACATAGCTTTAATAAGAAACTCACAGGTTTGTAACTTTGACTATAAGCTTCTAACGAGGTTATAAACTTCGGCATTATATTTAAAAGCAGGCCCGGTACAATATATTTTATTGATAATATTCTTCTTGTTATTATAAATGTGAATGTTTAAATGGATGGATGGACGGATTATGATGAAATTTGGCATAGGTGTAGAACACAGTCTAGAACAACAAATAGATTATTAATTGAGTTGTTTTTAATTCCGCGCAGACGAAGTTGCGGCCTACAGCCAATTAAAAGATAAATAAAGATCTGTCAATAAGTATAACTTTTGTTTTATGAGAAACCACAAACATGTACATTTAAACTGACAATTAAAATGCAAAGAATCTAACGCAGGTGGCTAACCTTGATTTGCTTCATAATTATTATTAACATCAATTGAATCACATATTATAGTGAATTTAATAAAACTGTTACCTTTATATGTCTATTTTATATCAAATTATGTAAGTTTAATATTTAATATTTACTTATTTAAAAATATGCCTGTCAAATTTAATCTGTGGCGGAATTCACAAAAAACTTGATTTATATCATATCATATTTTCTACAAGATAATAACCATTGCCATAGCCAACTCTTACTAATAATTGCTACACTAAAGTGTGTATTTATGTCCAGATCTCTCGTCACAAGTCCAGCGATGTGGAGGAGGCGGTTAACCTATTACTGGCCACCCGCTCTTGCTTCCGACATACAGCACTCGACCATGTACAGAAGATCACAATGCTGCAAGCTAGAAAGCGACATGAGATATTGGCAACGGTAAGTCACAGCATTTGTTCATCTATGATAAACTGCTAACATTGTGCGTATACTATATGTGCTCCATGGTTTTGTCTCCGGCATTAAAGTACGAGACTACAATACGAGATATGATTTTGTTTTTAACTTCCTACTAACCATTGGTTTCTATGACCAAAATCTCTGTATAAAACATTGCCCATTATCAAACAATAATGTTAAACAGAAACTGGTCTCAGAAACCTAAGGTTAGTTAGTAAATCAGTCAGTCAGATTTTTATGGACCCCTCTCTAAATATAAACATATATAAATTTATAGGATTAAAAGAATTTTGTCATTGTTTTTAAATAATGAAAAATAAAAATATTTTATCTTTTTTTATTGATGTGAGTTATCAAATTACGTTCGTAAATGACCTATCACATATCCCTTATAATGGGACATAGTAATTCAGAATTACAGCGAAATTATTTGTAATGAACACTTAACCTAGTTACGCCCTAATGATGGCCGACACGTAACCTTATTCAAGACAATGTATATGTTGTAATATATTGTATTTCATAATTTATTCTTTTAACTCTGTATGTATCAACATAGGAAAATATAGACCTGAGTTTTTATACTAAACTTTTAGGTACACAACTAACGTTAGTTGTGAAATTTGTTACTCTTAAACGAGGTTTAGGCTAAGTGCCATCTGCGCTCGGCCACCTCAAGCCCGGTGAAGCTGTAAATGCCTCCTCAAGGCAAACAGTGGCAATCAGTCACAAATAAAAAAAAAATTGTGAAATTTGAAGTGAACTTCTAGAAAAATGTACTTTGATTTCCTCTTTACTGAAGTTAATGAACTCGTTTGTAGATAAAATTATTATTTCTTAATTTAAATGTTTCTAATTCATTTACTTCCTATAGTATTTTTTCTGCAGACTGTACTGATGTTAGCTTTTAACATACATCCATCTATCTAAACCAGTCTTTCCCAAAGTGGGCGAAACCGCCCACTTGTGGGTCTCAAGTTGCGGGTTATAGTAAAAGTTTCGTTTAGAATTCTCCGTTAATATACATACAAATATAGGTCACAATAATTAATTAATTTAATTTGAAGTTATAGTGAAAATATAGGGGCACTAAAAAAAATCTGTTCTCAAAGTGGACAGTAGACAAAATAAGTTTGGGAATCACTAAATATTCGCATTAATATTAGTAAAATTATTCTGCTTCATCCAACATCCGTGTAAGATGTGTGTTATTGGTGCGCGTTTGATATGCATATTTATTCTCATTCAGTCTGAAAGTTGAGGCAAATGATGAGACATATCTAGGTTGAACGGTTACGGTACATCATTTTTCTTTCATGGGGCCGTGCATAAATATTAACTTTAGTATTGGTGTTAATAATTATTATAACATTTCGATATGTCAATGGAAATTGTTAATATCAGATTGATTGTTTTATTGCTAAACATCAAATAATACTCGGTACGGTTTAGAAAGGAAAATATAGGACTAGCTTTGACGAATTATATGAGAATAGCTGCAGCACGTAATTTCGTCTTTGCATTTTAAATAAAAGATAAACTGTAATCTGCTTCTGTTGAAAGTTTCATGCAGATTTGTTTAACCGTTCTGGAGTTACCTGATAACATTTGTACTATCGGGGAATCTAACGGTATTCCACCTTTAAAGCGACAGTCGTTTGTACATTTCGTACGTATTGAGACGACGACGTGGACACAATTACAAATAAGAGTCAGGTTTTAAATTTGTACGAGTAATTGATTTTATTATCATTGCAACTCACTGCTACCAGTTTATCTCGTTGCAAAGAACAATGAAATCTTTCTATTAGTGATTTACCGCGAACTGGCCTGACTGTACATTCATCTATTCATATAAACTTTCGCATTAATATAATAAGATTGTATTGTTTATTTGTCCTCGATTGAGTCGATCCATTCATGCAATAAACCACTGTTTATATGCAATGTTTTCCATATGTTTTATGCGACGCGCAACATGCGACTATTACGCGTAAAATACACATTGGGCCGTGTGTTGAATAACAATAAGTTTTTATAATTGTTTTGTTATGACACTGGGTTATTGCGTCACGGTGTAATACCGGTGGTTAATGTCGGCTGTTCGTGAGAAATTCTCGTGCGAGCCTTTGTTAAAATTCGTAGCCTTCATATTTTTAAGCGAATCTTTATTGTTTTTTATGTCATGTTTACTTAGTTACTACGTGCTCACGATTCGTATTAGAACTTGCAGGAATAGTAAAATGTTTTTAGTTTTTATCTGTTCAATAATAAATATGTCGGTAGCTGTTTTGTAATTTGACGTGATTATGGCTTATTAAGCCTCTCTTTGCCCACTGCTGAGCGTGTTCCTTACACATATTTAGTGGTTAAGGGTACGGATTTCCGATCGAGTTCCGAGTCGAGGGTCGAGAGTTCGAATCCCGCCATTCGACTAAAGTCGTAAACCATATCCTAGCTTGTGCTATTAGAGCTTAGTTGGAATCAAGAAATATTAGTACATTAAGAAAAACCTGTTTATATTAAAAAAAGCGTAATAATATAAGAAAGAAATTATCTAAGCAGATAATGTACTTAAGAAACCTTACAAGAATAAGTACGAGTATTTTCACGGAGTACGTCATTCTATTTACGTATATGTTAATTGTCTTCCGATCATAACTGTAAAGCTTAAATTGTGATGTGATATCAAGTCCATATCATATCATTGGTTATAGTTCTGTGTGTTTCCAGTTGGGCCAATCAATCAGTCCAATGGCAAAAAAAATCACAGGCGCGATCCAGGATAATCGTCCCAATGGGAAACACTCATAGTTTTCAATCGGACGTACCTTTTGATTCAGTGTGCTGCATTCAGAGTTTCTTTAGTCAGTAAAGACTTCAGGGGATTTGATTCAGGAGTTATTGCATTCGGGAAACTAGCTAGCTTTGATCGTCCCTTAGTGTCATGAACCGTATGAATTAAAAGTTATACCTGCCTAACCCAATTACCTGAAAATCTGTAACAATTTCATTTGAATATAGATATGTAATCTGTAATATGTTATAAATTAAATACGGCTTATCTTATCAATAAAACAAACTGAGGTTAGTCATTAGAACATCCAATGCCAGGTTCTTGCAATAGTTTTTGCGCCACGCCCACACTGTTCGCAAGGTTGCTGTTGTCTAGAAGTGACAATTCATTCGTCTTGACGCGACGGTTAAGCTTATGCGGTTCGTTGCAGTGTTGATAATTTATTTTACGCATTTATAATTATAGAGGTAATCAGTTTAATTGATAGATTGTTAATGCACATAATAAGGTAATTTATTTCTCTATTCATCAAAGCTATGTTAATTTACTTATTAATAAGTGCCATTGATATGTCGTTCTGCTGTAAAGGAGTGTAAAATAAAACAAAAACAGTGTCATCCGGTTAGATTCTGTTTTATTTGATTATTATTAATAATATGACTAAATTATTTATACTAATATAATAAAGTTGAAGAGTTTGTTTCATCACGCTTAACTTAGGAATTAATAATCGGCTTTTCTTTATATTGTGCTGAAGAGACTGAAGAGAAAAATCGAGAAAAAAAAATATTAGAATCTAAATACTTGCACTGTTAAAAGCAAATAATCTGCGATTATAAATTCATTTGCACAATTTTAACAGTAATTTTCAGGTTATCACGTCCGAGTAGCATAATTTTCAATAAACTACGAATCAATGAGATAATTTTTTTTTCCAGTTTTTATCATACATGCAAGCTTGCTGCACATATTATCACCAAGGAGCTGATTTATCTGAAGATTTGGAACCCTTCCTCAAATCAACAGCGGACGAGGTATCTAGTTTTTTTTTATGAAAAGTCATTAAAGAAGGTTTTAACATCGATAAGAAAACTTTAAGTAATTAAGTTATGGATCCGAACCCGAGTCCTTCAAATTTTATTAGACTTGATATGAAGCATTGTTTGTTTTGCCCAAAACGTTTTTTTAATGACATTCATTACTAATGTCGTTCAACTTCTGTTTTTATCCAAAAATAGATTTGTGTTTCAGTATTTTTTTACCTTGTTCTTTTTTTTAAATATATGTTGTCACACAGTTGTCACGACAGTGGAAACTTACTGTATAATCAAACACACTAACATTTCTAGGTGACAACAATGCGTGGTGATACCAAATCGCTGGATAAAGAAATGGAGAACCGGCATACTATAGTGAACAGTCAAGATACTGTTCTGCCAAGTTGCAAAGACCACGCCAATGAGACTGACTGTAAAGACGGTCTACTTACTTCGCCCTGCCTCAAGAATTTACCAAGGATGCAAGGTTACCTCTTCAAAAGAACATCAAACGCATTCAAGACTTGGAACAGAAGATGGTTCTATTTGTACGACAATCGATTAGTTTATAGGTAAATTTGGTTTGTGTATTTGTCGTGAAGGTCGAATTAGAAGCCGGTCACGGTCTATTTGGTTATGAAATATTATCTAGATATATGTTTAATATACATTTTGAAACCCTAGATTGGTGACTATGTAAATTATATCAGTGCAATTATTAGGCGCATGACCTTAATTAGTGTTTTTATTTGATTATCTTAAGAATGCTATAACTAGCTGTCGCTCACGATTCTGTCCGCGGAATCATCTTGATTAGTAGGCTATGTGTTATTCCAGACTTTGTTCTATATCTATCATTGTGCGGCTATGCCATCTTCCATCCATGCAACCTTTATGGAGATACCTTCTAACAAACATCCATCCATCTAAACATCTAAACATAAGTTGTATAAACGAATTCAATTCAAATGAGTTGTTAGAAATGAGTCATTTATTGTTTATGGATTAATTTTTTCTATAGAGTTTTTAAATATAAGCATGTTTTTTTAAATATTTGTTTGATTGCGTTATAAAGGTAATATTGTTTAGATAAATTTCTTATAAGTTCTCATTCATTTGAATTTAAATATGGAATAATTTATCATTTTAATAATATTGTTTTCTTTTTTCAGAAAAAGAACTGGAGAACTAAATGTGACAGTAATGGAAGAGGATTTACGTTTGTGTACAGTTAAGCCGGTGTTGGATGGAGAGAGGAGGTTCTGTTTCGAAGTATTGTCGCCTTCCAAGTGAGTTTACTTTAATTATTTTTATCACTTAACTAGTGGTTGCCTGTGACTTCGTCAGCGCAAGAAAAATAACCTATAATATGCTCGCGTGCAGCTTCCTTCCCGTCAACGTCAAAATCGATTTGCTACAATTTAAATGTGATTTCAAATTTTTTACACTAACTTTTCTATATATTCGGATGTTCATTAATTATTTTAGTTGCCACATTTCTTTTTGGCTCTATTATTTGTAGTTGTAATATAGGACAAAATGCAAACAAAAAAAAACAAAAAAAAAATTACTAATATATTTGTGACGTCATAGTATCTTATTTGTGTCCAATGGAGAAGACAACGTGGCTAAGTTGTCAGTTTTGAATATATTGTAGAAGTCACATGCTGCAAGCTGACTCCGAGGAGATGGTGGGCGCGTGGATAGCGGCGCTGCAAAGCGGCATCCGCTCCGCCATACAGCAGGGGCGAGGTCGTGACCCGCCTGACACGCAGCTCGTGCTGGTGCCCGACAGAGACCACGCGCACAACCACCCGCATGCTAATGACAGGATGAAGAAAGTCAGGTGATGGACACACCACACATCATCACCTCCCACAAGTGTCGTATACAACGAAAACTTGCATGATGCTTTCCACGACCACATACTACAAGCTACTTTGAAACGAAATTTACTCTTTTTGTAAGCGAATTAAAAATGCCAATAAAATTGCTAATTTATATTCAACTAGCTGTAGCCCGCGACTCTGTCCGCGAGTAGTTAAAATAAAAGTTAATTAATAGCCTATGTGTTCTTCCAAACTGTGTTTTACATTTATGCAAAATATCATTGAGATTAGTAGTTATCTTCTATCAAACATCCATCCATCTAAACATTGACATAATATTAGTAAGATATTTGTTTCAGGATATGGGAGCAGCTGCTGAGTATCCCGGGCAACAACTACTGCTGTGACTGCAGCAGTCCGAACCCGCGCTGGGCCAGTATCAATCTAGGAATTACACTCTGCATAGGTCTGTATTAAAACGACACTTTCAGAAATAATATTTTAGCTAAAGGATACTTCATTTTAATTATTAAACGGCTCTTAATGTTGAAAAGTTCACCTTTTTATATTTTACTTTGTTTAAAACACAGAATTAACTCATAATTAATTGTGCTGGCAACACATGAACTAGTTTCGTTCATGTAAAAATCTATTGGTGAAATCATTTTTTTTTTCATTTATATATTTTTGTGGTTTGTTGGGTATACTCTTAATACATAGTAATACAGCAATAAATAAAATATAATAATATTTGCAGCATGTTCCGGCGTACACCGCTCGCTCGGAGTGCACGTCAGCAAAGTTCGCTCCCTGACACTGGATGATTGGGAACCTGATATTATTAAGGTATTTAAAAAAAATCTTTTTAATCTGTGTGTATCTTTTTTTATGGATATTGCTAGTCCGGTCTGCGTTTGTATGTGTGTGTTTTAATTGAAAGGCTTGGTACATTGTGCAGGTAATGGCGGAGCTGGGTAATAAAATAGTGAATTTAATCTACGAGGCGAACACAGAGGGCACCGACCTCACCAGACCTACTTCCAATTGTGAAACGTAAGATATAATCAGTTTTTATTTCACTATTAGCTATCGCACTCGACTCCGTCCGCGCGAAATTAGAAAAAAAAATAATTAGTAGCCTATGTGTTCTTCCAGACCATTTAAACTTTCGCATTTATAATATTAGTAAGATTAATAGCTAGTAGCAAAATAATTTTTTATCTATTATATTTACTCTAAAGTCAAATTCACATTTCTTTGATATCCGTCGATTTTTCGGATTTTGATATTTCGGAGTGGATATTCTTAAAGACATATTTAAGATAGATAGTTCTTTAACGCAACTGTAAAACTTCGCAGTATTGCGAAAAAACTTTGTTTGACGCGCTCCCTAGTCATTTAATTTACATTGTTTTAGCTATAAGATATATTTGATGTACACAGGTCAGTACGCGAGGCGTGGATTCGCGCCAAGTATGTGTCGCTGTCGTTCGTACGCAACGTGACCGCGTGCGAGCGCGCCCCGCCCCAAACCCCGCCCCATTCCCCGCCCCACTCTCCGCCCCACTCGCCGTCCAACTCGCCGCCACCCACACGCGCCGCACGACGGTGGTCCGTGAGACGAGCTAGGCGCAGGTATGCGTAACCTTTAATTAATTTCCAATTAGATGCCATTTCTTCCTTACAAGGCATCTTAATTTTTTTTATTATAAGGCTCCAAACGAGTAATAATCTCAAGAGAGAACAAAAGATCAATTGCCTACATTTAACAAAGGCGTATAGAAGGATATCTCCATTTCCTAACATCACCTCCCTCGCGAAGGCAATTTCTTTTTCTTATTCCTTCCGCATAAGAAAATTGTAGAAAGGGGAAGATATTTGTACAGTAGCATGCATACGTGCTAATTCATATTTTTTATACGATGGTAGTGGAAGTGAATTAAATTCCTTGACTGTACACTCGAGTTGTTAATGTGATTTCGATACTAACTATTTGTAACTATCAATATGATTTATAGAGTCCGAGCACAACCGACTGTACCAGAAACTATCGCGGATGAGAAGAGTGATGTCAATAGTAATACTAGTGGTAAGACTTCACAATCAAATACACTTAAGTGTTCGCTTAGTGTAGATTTATCTTACTAGATACATTCTAAGGGATTTCCTTAGTGATTATAACGTAGTATCGTTAGTATATTTAGTTGTTTGTGTGCAGTATCGGAGAGCGGCAGCAAGAGTTCAGGCAGCCCCGTGCTGCTGATCGGCAGCGAGCTGGCCGGCGAGCGCGACATCGATCTCAGTCTACCATCAGACCATGACTCCACTGAGGGCGATGATACAGACGAACTAGGTAACGTCATAACAGATAAAAAAAAAATCTTAATAACTTAGTTACAGTTGTCTTGTTGCCCCTCAAATTATCTTTGAAAAAACAAAGACAACGATATGCGTCAATTAAAAAGAGATAGTATTTTTCTAATATCTCACTGGGCGTCATGTTTTGTATAAAAAAAAAACTAGTTTTGTTCATTGGATAACAGAAGCGGAGGATCTGTCGAGCCTGAGTGCGGACGCGGTGCTGTGCCGTGCGGCGCGTGCGCACAACGTGTGCGTGATGCGCGCCGCGCTCGCCGCCGGGGCCTCGCCCACTGCCACCGCACCGCGTCTGCGCACCCCGCTGCACGCCGCCGTGCTTAGTGTTAGTACACTACCTACTACGATCATTCATTTACTTTTATATTATTACATCGCATACGCGAAGCTACCCATAGTGATCCGCAATTGCAGAACCGTTACCTTAAATCGACGGGAAGAGGAGACGTACAGAAAGGGAAAATTTCCCCTTACTTTACGTCCAATCGAAAAAAATGAAGGAAAACAGTATTAAAACTATGCCTACGGCACTCTTAACTTTTAAAAATAGACAGACAATGCTCATGTTATTTTTGCTCTATATCTTAACATTACGAATGGTGGATTGTAGGAAATTCTTTAAATTTAGTACCTGTTACTCCTCGGTAATTACTAAATTAGTCATTATGACTAATCTATGGTGATTGTATTTAATTGTTAGGGTTCAGTGATGGCTTGCTCGTTCCTGTTGCTGAACGGCAGCAAGCTGAACGCGCAGGACGAGGACGGCAAAACTCCGCTGCATCTGGCCACAGAGGCTGGACACACTGGACAGGTCTGTATGACACAATAGTATATATACCACTTTGTCACTGTCCCTATTAACTTCCTAATGTGTATTAGCTAGCACACACGTGCTTAATATAATTTTATTTTTCTTGTTAAAGGAAACCAAAAACCGTGAAATTGCATTATCATGCTGGTACATATTTTTGTCTCTGTTTTTATCAAAGAGTATGAGCAAGATGACAATAGTTATACAAGTGCTTTATCTACTAAAACGCAGTTACATTTTGATATATGTAGGTGTGCCTGTTGCTTCGATACCGAGCAGACCAGTCTATAAAGGACAACGAGGGTCACACGCCGCTGGACATCGCGGTCGAGCACGCCAACGCTGACATTGTCACTTTGTAAGTCAAAATATTTGTCAATCTGGTGTATTTTTTAATTTATTTAGAATATAAATACACTCGGTCAAATGTAAGCCTTCTTTCCCTTCCCATCCATTTCTTATAAGTCAAAGGAAAGGGAAAGTGATTTGACGGAGGAGTGAATGCATATAATGCATATAAGTAAATGTTTGACAGGTTACGTCTAACGAAGTTGAATGAGGAGATGCGCGAGAACGAGATGTCATCAAATGACGACACATACAACGAGGTGTTCCGCGACTACACGCAGCTCGCGCACTCGCACCCCGAGCGTCTCGTGCGCGCGCGACACAACAACAATGACGGTAAACATCACCTCCCACCTCACACCTCCCACCTTCCACCTTCCACCTATACCTCCTTCCCCTTCTCTCTCATATTAAATATAATTATGGGATTATATTCCTCTATTTAGCAATTGACCGTGCGTTTCTGATACTAAAATCTCTGTATAGAACATATATCTTCTCTCTCATTATCTCTGACACAACAGAGATAACAATATGTTTAAAACGGAGAATTTAGTCTCAGAAACCCACGGTGAGTGTGCTAATTTGATTTTGAAATCCTTCCATATCTGTTTAACATTTTTTTTCTTAGTCTATGAAAAACGTATATAACATTTTTATTATTAAATTTTTTGGAATGTTTTAGACCCACATGTAACAAGTAATAAAAATCTGGTTGTGGTAGTTAAGTTGGGTTTCATCATCAGCTCACTATATGTCCCCACTGAGGGTCTGAGCCCCTAAGATGGGTTTATGGATTGTTTAATATGTGCAGGTGAACAGAGCAGTGAATGATGACCGGGACGTCTCCGTCGCTGGAGATATTTGTGGTGCGAATGAACATTGTTGATTCCTGACTGAAAACTTCGCATTTCTTACTATCTGACCTTTTAAAGCTAAGTACCCTAAAATTTGTCTCATTACATATTGATATTGCTTTTATGTCTATTTAAAATGTAATTCTCATTAAAATAATCCACAAAAAATACAATTAATTGTGTTAATTGCTTACATTTCTTGTTAATAATTAAATATTATCAATATTATTAGAACCTTATCAAGTTTAGAAATGACTTACGATCGTTCCTAATTAACTAATTCTTAGGTAATTTTGACAGAGTTTGATGTTTGTACTCTGTAGTTTAGTATCGCATAACACTTTCAATGCTCCCATTTAAGTGTGAAAATGAACTCGCCAGGTAGCATTGAATGGGTTAAATTCCAGTTTAATAAATGTCCCAGTATTCTTATATTTTGATAGTTCTATCTATGAATAATATAAAATTGACATTCATCATTCGATTTGTCATAAAACTTCTCAAATAGCTTTAAATCAATTGGAAAGTTTAAGGAATTGATAAATGTTGTTTAAAGATAGTTTTACCGTTGGTTTCTGAGACCAAATCTGTATAAAATATATCTTCATCCCTGTCATTATCTTTGATGAAATAGAAATAACAATACGTTTTAAATGGGGATTTTGGTCTTAGAAACCCAACATTAGAAGAATGTTCATATAACTTTGTGACATACTTTAATTTTCTCCAACACACATTTACATTATGGAAGTTAATTAAAACATGAAGGCTAAAAATGTGCCATTTTGGTGTAGACAGGACATATTAACATGACGTATGTATGCATGTACGTACGTATGTATCTGTCATTTTTTATATTTAACAATATATTTTTTTTGATAAAAATTTTTTTTTAACAAATATCACGATCTCTATAATTTTAGAGGCTTTAAATTAACGAAATATCTTTTGCCAAATTTATCTCTATTCCAGTATAAATTTACACTCGCCTCTACAAAATGTATAATTTTTATCAATATAAATAAAAATATATTTAAGGCCATATAAATAAGTGATGATATTTGCTTGTAAATGCTTTTGTAGTATACCAAAGAATTTAATATTGATATAGGTTACTCGAAACTTTGACGTTTGTCATGAAAATGGAGTTTTTGTGGTTATTGTGGTTTCACACGAGGGTAGTAAACAATGCAGTACAGTACTCCTATTGAATGCAACTGTCAGTACTGTTCAGTCTTGTTATTGTACGATAAAAAGTGTACTGTCTACTACCCTGCCTCCCTAGTGTGAAACTAGTATCATGAATTTTAATTATCATCATCCTGTTAATGAGTTCATCGCAATCTTTTGTACATATATAAGAACATAATATGATATCAAAATGTATTGTCATATGACATATAGATATGAAAAATAGATATAAAAAACATATAAAACAGTGAGTTATAGTTATATAATTTTACATCGATTAGACTTACTATATATTAAGAATTTCTAATTATGTATGGCTTAAACCGTGATTTAAAAAGCTTTTGTTAGTTTTTTTTTTATTTTTTGCAACAACGTATTTTTGTTGCCTTTGTCGTTTAGCTAAATTATGTAACTATATCCCCCCTGTTAAATATTTTCAAAAGAATAAAAAAAATCAAACAATTTAAGAGTTACTTTCATATTTACTGAAATATAAGATTTCTGTGTACATCTATATTTGTGAGAAAGAAATGCGATATTATTCTAAAATTAATGTAAAAAAAATATAGTAGAAAACGAAATAGGTTAATATTTTCAAACCTATCGGCATGTAATGTGTTAAATTATAAAATCGCTCGTTATGTTTATAACATAATTAATCTTACTGAAATAATATTTACTACTGAATATATTCAGTAAAAAACCTTTCTAATATTTGATCCTAAAAGGATATTTTAATCACATTCCTTTATTAATTTTCTAAAAGTTCACACCAACTTGACTATAAACCTGTTTTTGGATTTAAATAATAAAAATTGTTTACAAAATTCTAAAAATGTAGCTCAATGTATTGTAAATTTTACAAATAATTAACCTGTGAAAAATCAAAAAAAAATATCTTTTTTAAAAAAGAATGGGAAAAATAAACTGTGTATTACTTTTTTTGACAATGGCAACTCACAGTAACATTGTACATTTTTAAGTAAAAATTAAAAATAAAGTTTGGTGTGAACAATATCTTGTACTCATTCCGAAATGCATCGCATTTAATTTTTTATGCAGCTATATTAAAAATTAATTTGATTCAAATGTATATAAAGAATCTCATTTTAAGCTAGTGAGTAAAATATATTTTTTTATAATTTTTATTTCTATGTGTTAAGATTTATAATCGATTTTGTCTTACTTGCCATTTAATCGATGTTTTTACCATAGCAAATATGCCTTTGACTTCAACGAAAAATGTTTTTAGGAAATAAAATAAAAACGTTATCATTTTTTTCTATGAATTTACCATCTATGTATTGATAAATCAGCTGTTAATATTGTTATTGCCTATGAATTAATCGATCATTGTATTGTTGTCTTTAATAAAATGTCACATATACCGACATAAATGTCAAATATACGCTTATAAAAAGGCTCGTATATATTTTACCGTAATATTTGTTAGCTGTTATATTTATTAGCGTATAAACACGTGTGTTAGTATTAAAAAATATCCACAGAACAAATATTATAAAGAAACGACCATTCTGACCTATGTTAAAAAGTATGGAACGGACACTAGCTGTCGCCTGCGGCCATGTCCGTGCGTAATTTAAAAAAAAATCTTAACTAGCCTATGGTTTTTTCCAGACTATGGGCTACTTATTTTTTTTTATTCTGCGCAGACGGAGTCGCGGACAACAGCTATTTATTACTAAGTGTACCTTTTTGTAGGAACTTTTCGAATTTCTGAATTATAATATTCGTTCTGTTACATAACTTACCACAAGCCTGTGTCAATTGGTGCTGTAATAATCAAATACTGTTTTATTTCATCTCCTAATCTTCCATTATTGTTACCTTTGTACCAATAGCTTATACGAATTTATTAAAATATTGTTTGCATGTAGAAACTTCGAAAGTCATATTTATATGATTTTTGGTTTTCTGATATGAATGTTTGGAACTATCAGTACTGCTCATCACATAAACGGAACGTGATTACTATGTGTGCATAATAACGTGGTACCTAAGAATGACGTCACAATGTGCTTATTCGTTACAGGAAAAGTCCAAAGTGAGTGTTGAATTTCGATCCAAAGTCTAAATGAATTATGTAAATAGATTATAGGTCTTTTCAAATATTTTAGCGGTCCAAGGTCATCGGCGCGGTGCGAAATGCCTTCCCTACGTTCAGCTACACCTAAAATTATGTCCTGCGCAGTTATACGCGCGAAGTTAAGACCCATCAAGATATCTAAAAACTACTATAACAATGGCAGGCACTATACGATTTCTTTCTTTACATTATATTGTGGATATTATGAGATTAATAGAAGAGATTACTAGAGAAAAAAATGTTAAACCAGAAATAATCTCGAATATACGAGTTTTAGCACAAAATGCCCAATCTGTCTATAGTGAAAATATAAACATTAGTGGAGTTTTTTACTTGGGTCTCATGTTATTGTGTTAGAATAGTATTCATACACATATATTATGGAGTATGATAAGCTGTAAAAATAATTTGTTGTACGAGAATGCTGTCTCAAGATGTTTTTGAAATACTCTGTTACGCTGTTAATGTATTCGATGTAATTAGTTGTATTTGAATATAATGTTTGAATTATTGTCGTTTTTTTTTTTAATTTAAGAAGCCTTATCGGAATCGAGAATGACGTATGTCTGAGACCATAGATTTAAAAAAATCGTATTTCTACGTTTTTGCATATTTCTTCTTTAACTGGTTAATTCTCAACTTTCTTCCCCGTCATCGGGGTCTTTGTCCAGTGGGTCCATCATTTTATTTATTCCTTTTTTCTCTCTGATACTATTATCATTGCTAATTTATAAATGGTCAAATTGACCGTGAATTTCTGAGACCGAAATTTACGTTTAAAACTTGTTATCTTTGTTTTGTCAAAGATAATGACAGGAAGGTAATTTTGACAAAGAAATTTTGGTGTAAGAAACTCGCGGTATATTAACCAAATCTTTGCGTACTTTCCAAAAAGTAAACAAAACGCGAACACTCTCGTCTCAATCTAGTTGTTTTTGAATCGGTGCAGGAATTCGAAAGTCGTATACATGTTTTTCATAAACAACAAACAATTCTTGATGAAGTAAACAAAATAGTTGTTGAGCGATCGCCATTTTGTCGCGAAATACCATGGTGTCATTAAATACCATTCAACTGATAATTAGCTTTGAGTATAAAACATGTTTACGATCAATGAGAGGTTGTTTTCCGTATTTATAATTAATTTTATCAATAACATGTCTTGTGAAGGATACAGGTTATATTTTGATATTACAAAATGTAAATAATCCTTGCCCATAAGTCGTAATCCTCAAGAAGGTTGTGATTAACTCCATCAATCTATAACACCATCGTAGCTTATTTTCGGCTACTAGATGCCATATAATATTGAAAGTTGACGCGATAAAAACTTATACTAATATTATAAATGCGAAAGTTTAGATGGATGGATGAATGTGCCCAGAACGGCTTAACAAATCTCGATGAAATTTAGCCTAGATGTACAAAATAGACTGGAACAACAAGTAGGCTACTATTTTTTTTTAATTCCGCGCGGACGGTGTCGCTGGCATCATGATACGCATTTAAATATTTTACTTGCTTGTACTTCCATACATTACGTTCCGTAGAATTTCATACTAATTAAACTTTACATTATAACAAAAATACTACTCTCTAAGTACATAAAAATTAAAAGCTCAATCTCATATCAATATTTTACTTCTACAATAATTACTGTATTTGGATGGAAATAAAAGAACATTCGAGATTTTCTTATGTTTTTTGCAGATAAAGCAAAAGTTTTAAGGTAATGGCTTACAACCGAGAAAGTTGGCCATTAGTGATAAAGTTAATTATCCCGGTGAGTCATAAAGCCCGGTTTCCAAATATAATGCCTCGCAAAATGTGGAATGTATAATTGGTAGCAATTTGAGAAGTGTTTTACAACTTCGAATTTCAAAGAGAAAGGTTGAGCAAAGGGTGAAAAGATGATCTTTTATTTTGCTCGCCCTTCTAACAACCTTAGTAATAACTTTTGGAATGTGACCCCTTGAAGGAGAATTACTAAAATAAATTAATAAAATAAACCGGCCGTGTGGCTACTTTCATATTTTTGGAAATTTGTGAACGCATTGCAATTTAAAAAATTAAATTAAAATTAAATTTTAAAAATTCGACTTCGGAATTTAAAAAAATGTCCTATGTCAGTTATTAATTTGTGGTTTTATTTACGTCTCACTTTAGTAACACAAGTAAAAGGAGGACAAAGTTTTTTTTAATACATAATTTTTAGTTCAATAAAGATATATTTTAAAAATTGTTTATATCTGTCCCATCGTTACTTGTAGTATAAACGTTATTTGGTTGGGTTATACTATTATAAAAATCAGAGATAACAACATTTTTTTACAAATGACAGTGGAAAAGCATGGTGTGTGTTTTTATTGGTGTTAGTTGTTACGTTTTACGATGCATAGTAAGATAGTGATATAGCGCGGATAGTAGATGGGCTGCGTGCGTGTGCGTCGGTGCGGTTGCGGTCGCCAGCGCCCGGCTGTCTCGCTGTCTGATCGTTTTACTGACACGTGAGCCCACTGCGAGAGCAAGGACTCGCTAATTGACCCGTTTACGTCAAAAAATTTAAATTTTAGTTTGTGGTCAACTTCTGAATGCTTTATAGAAAAAAATCCAATTTCAGCTTCTTTTGTGAAAACAATTTCTTGATTTTCCTTGAACGTAAATTGTGTTACAATTGTGTCGCAATTTAGCAAGTGCGACTTGATAAATTTCTAACTGATGCTATGAAAATATAATAACAAACCCAATCAGTGGTCGGCTCAACTATTAAATTACCAAAGATCTTAAATAACATCGTATTTGCGTAGTTTATAACGAAAATTGGATTTTCGTTATAAGCTACTTTTTTGTTTGTCTGTTTGTCTGTCTGTCCGCAAAGCCGCGTTTGTTTCGTTTAGTCTTCGAAACGGCTGGACCGATTTTGACGACTTTACCTGAAAAGTCTTTATCCTGTGTTATAAAGTCTTACCAAACTTATCGAACCGCTAGTATCGCATATAATTTAGTGATTTACCTTGTCTAGTGATGCGCTGAATCATGAAAAACTAAATGTAATATCGCGGTCGTTGAACTGCAGCGTTGGATGTTGAATCTCGAGCCAAGTGTTTGTGGGTCAGACGTCGCGGTGCGGTGCCAGCTGCAGCCAGCTCGACGCGGTAGGCACTAGGTGCCAGGTGCCAAATGCCGGGTACCATGCGCCAGGTGCCCGCCGGTGCATATAAACAGACGCGGCCGGATGTTTAGTCTACAGGCCAACAATCTCTGCCGCTTTTCAAATCAATATATATATTAAAAATTGCAATGTCTGTATGTAATATTGAAATGAAAGAAAAAACTTATTCCGCAAACATAATGTATTTTCATTGATTACAACGATTTTTTTGTTTTTTTTATCTGTCTGTCCTCAAATCTGCGTTTATTTGAAACGGGTGGATAGATTTTGACGCGTGTCTACTGGAAGGTTATTGTATACAGGAGTATGTAACATAAGGTTATTTTTTTATTTCGCGCTGATGAGATCACAGGCAACTGCTAAAAAGTACATATATATAACTCCCTATATTATTACTATTTGATCGCAGCTTTTATTCACTGTTCACGCTTGTTCCATTTTAAAGTATAACAAAGAAATGTAAAAAAAATAGATATTTCTTGGCAAATACTAGCGTACGTTTACGACAGGTTTATAAACATAAACTTTAACCAAAAAAAAATGCTAAACATAACAGAAACATCAACTTGTTACGATTATAATTATCAATTTTAAGTATTTTCCATAATAATTTTAAATCTAATGGAAGAGTTATTTACACTTTCCATTAGGAAAGATGCCAGGAACATTTTTAAGTGTGCGAGTACGTTAGCTCATCTCAGTTCTGCGCAGTTCGAATCGTGATATATGTTTTTGTTTTACGAATGTAGAAATCGCGAGCCAATTTACCTGTAAGTAAGAGCAATTGAAACATTATTCGTCCACGACTTCCTTATAAACGCATGATTAAAAGTTTCAAATTGGGACTTGTCTCGCTCGCCTCGGATGGTACAAGGGGCGGAGGATATTTGCGGCCACCGCGCCCGTCGCGCCCCAATACAATTGTGTCAAAGACAAATATAAATAGTGTAAAGTCACACGCCATCAGATGTCACGAATCCAGACAGAGCTTTCGAGATTTTATGCATTTAGATGCAACTAACTACATCACCATATGCACTTTAAATATAACTACAAACGTAATTTGAAAAGTTGAATATTAGCAGTGCTTTATGCAGCGTCAACTATTGCACCAATGTAACCATACAGAAGTACGATGTCTTCGTGACAACAAATTTGAATTGTCATTGCAAAGTGAGCTGCTTTTCCTTTTTTCCCTGAAAAATTGGCACCTTCAGGATAGTTCCTTATTCTCTAAAGCTCCATTAACTCTTATTACTATTTTCTTATAATACAAAATGTTTATAAAAGCAAACTTTGTTGAGTATATGACAGTAAATTATAGTAACTGTCTCACAATTCCCGGTGGTTCCTAAAATGTCCCGCGATTTTGGGATAGATAGAGATAGATATATAAAGAGGTTGCAAATTGGAAATTGGTCACAATTTTACAGCCACGAAATCTTTAAACGCCGATATCGGATTCGCGAATAAGAAGTCTTTATTTGAATTACTAGATTTGATTTAAATAAAAATTATAGGGCAAGTGACATAATCCGTTTCAAAGGTTATACATACATTGTGGACAAAAAGATAACATATGTGCGTCTTTATTAAGTGATAAACTACAATCACATATGAGTGATGATGAAAAGGGTGAAATCATTGTGATAAATTTAATGTTAATAATAATATATAAGATTAGTTATCTCCCTTCTTAGTATTAACTTGAATAAATAATAGATAAGACATATAAAGTTCACGAAATTATAAAATCAAATATACTTCCAATGATCTTTTGTAACAAACGTTTAAAAAGTTTATTTTGCATGTATCAACAGTGGAAAACCAACCTTATATAAAATGACGTTATGAACCAACTGAATGAGAGTATAATTACGATAGATCATTACGCGTACTCATTCCATTTGCATGTGAAATGTAATGCCTGTATTAACTAGTGTGCATGCACTACATTTGCAGATAATAAAACCACATGACGTCATGTTTATTAGTTACTTAGCGTCGTACTGAGAACGTTTTACGAGTACCCGCATGTGACTCAAATGCGTCGTAAAAGTTTTCGCGCGCTCCCGTAACGTAAAATGGATGACCAATTTAGAGATTTCTGGTGTTTGCAAACGTCTATGTTTACATCAGAGCGGTATACCGTTTATTTTCGTTACTACCAACTTTTTTTCTTTTACAAATGAACTTAGAACGTAACTGGTTTACCCCTTGTAAATATTGAATTAGTGACTACTAGCAAACATAAGTTAGTTACAATCATATTTAAACAATGCAATATTATAGATCTTGTATTTATAAATATTCTTCTTCTATTCTTTATTATATTCCTTGTCTGAAAAAAAAATAATCAAGTCCATCGTTCAGTCTCGCATATGAAAATAGATCCCTATACATGATTCGTACATAATACTTGCGCTCGCGCAGAAGCTTCGTTCTGACTCACTCCAATACCGTAGACGGGCGTTCAGACAGTGAGATAAATGAGCAGCTTTACTGTCTTGCCGATCCCGAAGCGCGCCCCACGACAACATATTTATTGCACTAACTCCGGTTTGTTTGGGTGCGATCAGCCGCTGACGCAGACATCAAAACGATATCTGGCACAAATCCAGGCCCTTTAGAACCCCCCGGCGGGTGGCCAGCTACCAAACGAATGATGTTTAATATATGTACTATTTATTTAACTCTTAAGAGTATTTAAAATAATATTTATTTTATGAATGAAACAATATTTATCCGCATGATTTGTATTGAATGGAAAGCGCTACGATAGCCACGTAATCTGTCGTCTACGAGGATGTTAACACTGAAAAGCTAGCTGAAGCTTCATCATCATCAGCTCACTATACGTCCCCACCGAGGGGCTCGGAGCCTACCCTAAGTTAAGGGTGATTAGGCCATATTCAACCACGCTGGCCAAGTGCGGGTTGGTTGACTTCACACATATCTTTGAATTTCTTCTCAGATATGTGCAGGTTGCATCACGATGTTTTCCTTCACCGTAAGAACGTCGGATAAATGTACATATGTAAATCGGAAATGGAAAAACACATTGGTACATGGCGGGATTCGAACCCAGGACCTGCAGATTGCAAGTCAAGTGCTTGACCACTGAGCCACCGACGCTCAGCTGAAGCTTAGTACTGAAGAACTAGATGATTCAATGATAATGTGGACAATCTGTCTTCTATTGAGATAAAGTATATTTTAAAAGGTAAGCTAAAAAATTAATGACTGACATATATCTATACCAACGCAAAGTCGAAACTATAAGGCCTAAGGACTTTAAATGATGCACACACAATATATTTCTGTTACTAAATAGGCGAGTATTTAGTAATGAATTTATGAAGTTCATCCCTGAAACGTCAAAATGGGAGTTCAAAATTTGTATGATGCATCATTATTCTTACGTCATTCAGGCCTCTTTAAATTCATCCCGTAAATATTAAAAAAATGTGGATTGAAGTTGAAATCTAGACATATATTTACAACGTAGACATGAAATCTAGAACCTTAAAATTTTTGTGAGCACTTTAAAAGGCTTTGACGAAATTCTTCCCCTAAAGGTCTAAAGTGGGGTCTTAAATTTTGTATAAATAATTTTATTCTTTCAACAGAATTATTTGGCAATTAACATAAGATTATGACATGAGAATAAATAATTAAGTACGTGTTTCAGGCATTTTAAAATTCTTGTTTTAAATGTCTACACTCAGGGCTAAAGTTTGTTTTAAACTTTTCACCTCTACGGCGACGAAGTCGTGGTAAACAACTAGTTGTTTATAAATCTGAAAGCAGTAATTATAACACAATCTTCCAAACTACTCAATGATGATGATAACATAGAATTTGGGTGATTGTACTCAAATGCAATATTTATTATGATATCGTTCATGTTAATATAACATTCACCTCACTGTATTCGGTGAAAATACGATGTAAGCATTCGTATTGCGCGTAATTTAACGATGGTTTTCTTAGAAATTTAAGTAATATTGTTCGCTGATTAGACTATTTCGAAATATTGCGTCGTCCGATACTCGGAACCGTCCGGAGGTGAGTACATACGATTTAGTACGTGCGTCAACAACATACCTTGTCCCCCCGCGCCTGCTTGCTCTCCTTTAGGACGTTTCTAGTGACTTTGATATTTATAGAGTTGTTGTAATAATGTGTACGGTTGCGTTATGCACTTCAATGCACTCCATTAAGCCCGCTGGCGGCCGCGCTATTCCCGGAATAGACCTCCCTCCGGCTGCATTTTCCATGGCAGTGACTGTATCAAGGTCTCGTCTCAGACGTCTTTATTTCGCCGTTTGCTTATCCTTAATCCATCGCAAGAGACGACTTTATCTATAAAAACTGTGTCAACAATGTATTAGCCGATAGAAAATCTTTTCTTTGCAAGTGGACTGTCCCTAAGACAAAATGTTAACTATTCTAAAAAGCTCATTAGATTTATCGAAAAAGGTTATTTTTAAAACTTTATTTATGAAGCGATTGACAGCTTAAACCTTTAAAATCTAAAGGTCATTTTATAAATATTTTCCTCCAGTTGGATAAACATCTTGGATATCTTTATTTGAATTCGATTCCATAACCCGAGACGTAATAGCTTGTTAACTAACCTCTAGGTTAAAAGGTCGTCTGTATATTGTTTAAGAAGTATTTTTGTTTTCTAACAACGTTAAATATGTTTTGCTAGCCCGGATCTGTTTACATATGCTACACACATATACATTGGACTTTTGGCGTATTAGTTTAAATAAAATATATTACGTTACATCGTTTTATTACGCCGTAGAATTAACAATCGATACAACACTGGAACGTTATCAATCACAGTACAAATACATATATTAAAAACATGACTTTATTTTGATTAATAAGGGTCATATCATTAAACAACATGTTTTGAATAACTAAAATTCGCAGGAGCTATTTATATACCTAATCTGTAGAAGTCTGTCATATTCTGCTGACTGAAAAGCATTTTCTTTATTAAAGAATATTCAAAATCGTTCAAAACAGACTGAATTTACTGAAATATTGAATATAGGAGAAGACTTAATAATCGGTTAAGATTTAACGAGTACATGACTTGATAAGAGCGTCGGTGGCTCAGTGGTCAAGCACTTGACTTGCAATCTGCAGGTCTTGGGTTCGAATCCCGCCATGTACCAATGTGTTTTTCGATATCCGATTTACATATCTACATTTATCCGACGTTCTTACGGTAAAGGAAAACATCGTGATGCAACCTGCACATTTTAGAAGAAATTCAAAGATATGTGTGAAATCAACCAACCCGCACTTGGCCAGCGTGGTTGACTATGGCCTAATCACCCTTAACTTAGGGTAGGCTCCGAGCCCCTCGGGGGGGACGTATAGTGAGCTGATGATGATGACTTGGAAAAAGTCAGTAATCACTAGTATTGATTGATATACTTCTGAACGACCAAGTGTTAAGTCAACAAGAATTTACGTGCATATTTTGAAGAGGCATATCGTTTTCCATTCTTTTTCTTCCTTTATGTTACAAGTTGAAGGCAATGAGGAAAGGAATAGTATACATATTTAATTAGTCTTAAACGCAGCGGAAGTTTTGTTAGTACAATAAAAGTGCAGGTCAATTTCTTTGAATGAATTTATCTTAATGAGAGCCGAATGCTTATCGCTGGGTTCACAGAAATGGTGTCGAAACCTTGTGATTCATGCTGATAGTGTAGTAAACGTGTTTAAAAATTTCCTAGCATAGATCATAGACCTTTTAACTAATGCGTAGTTAAAGTTCGTTCGGATGCGTGATATAACAATATCTACTGAATTAATAATTGTCAAGATATAGTACAGTTTAATAGCTTTTAATTTTACATGTTAATATTACAAGTGACTAGCTGTCGCCCGCGAGTCCGTCCGCGCAAAAGAACTTAATTAGTAGGCTATGTGCTCTTACAGATTATTATCTACATAGACGCTAAATATTCGCCAGATCCATGCAACCGTTCTGGAGATACCTTCTTACAAACATCCATCCAAACAGTCCCATTTATAATATAAGTAAGAAGTAAGATATATACGTGTTCGTAACATTCCCTTGTCATTATATTTGAAAATCAGGACTGTAGCAGAATTGGATGACTCTTTCTCACGTTGCTGATAGGATACTTAATATAATTTGTTCTTCCGCCAAGGGAACTGGAAGTGACTCGATTGTACGAGATCTAAGAAAAGATGGATGACCTATGAAGATGACGCAACAACCACGTCACATGTTAGTTGTGTATCTTTAGAACGCCATCAAACACCTCACTAGTTATTGAGTACGGGTTATACTATCAAATAAAATGTGACAAAAATAAGTCTATAATAAGGAAACCAAAATGAACCTTACCATCAACATCGTCAATCTTGTCCCTACAGAGGGTCGGCATATCATACAATCTTACTGTTATAATGTTCTGGCTTTTATTTTTTTGGAAAAAGAAAAATTTGTAATCGCAACTAATTAATAACTTTTTTTTATATATCATTAGGTGGCAAACGAGCGAGCAGCCACCTGAAATCGCTGAAATTGTGACGTTACCGTTGCACATACGCAATTGCATATGCGTTGCCTACTTTTAATCGACGGAGGAGGAGATGCACAGAAATAAAATATTTGCCCTTTCCATGCATCCTCTTATCCGGTAAGTCCACTTCCACTTCCCATCCATTCTTTATAAGAAAAAGGGCGGGAAGACTATATACTTTATACTATATTTAAGGACTGATCATGCAAGAAGAAAAATATAGGACTGAATATAGTTAAATAAAACTTATTCTTTCATTCGGTATACTTGGAAAACGTAATTTCTAGAAGAAAAATAAAACTGTATTTAACTATAGAATAGAAAAGCATTTGAGGTAGGAATTTTAATTTAAAAAGTAACATAGTTTTATAAATTGCGGTGCAGACTGAAATGAAAATGGAAAGAGGGTTGGCATAAAAGTGTCTGTTTTATTACTCGGTCGGCATAAAAGGATGATGCAACTCCCGAGCGCGCTTCGTAAGGCTCGGCGTGACGTGACGGGGACGTGCCGACGACGGGTGTGTCTCACCCCGTACATTCTCATGACGCGACGCTACGTTTGCATCTATTATTAATCTTAATCTATTCTAATGTTATATACATTATAATTATATAATACATTTTTATATTTGTAGATAGATGCTTCGCGCCCCATTCTGTTTGCATAAATTTGTATATCGCACGTGAAAAATGTTCAAGTTTGAAGCTTTAATTTGCAGAATAAACCTATAGTATTGAATTTTTTTATCCAGGCTTCTGGATATAGTGTAGTTTTATATTAATGTGTGAATAATTGGAATTTGTTAAGCAATTTACGATTTAACATGTTACAAATAACTAAAGCTTTTTTCTTTGTAATAAATCGGTATTACAAAGAAAAATACGAAATATTTAAGTTGTATCGACAACTTAAATATTTAGTAAATATCTGTTACTCTAAAAAGATTCGACAGCCTTCGAGTGGCACCTTTTTTGTACTGAGAAAACTGAATTCGCATTCTTCATCCGTTTTTACCAAAGATCTCAAATATTTCTTTTACGATAATTTATTATTTTTACATATTAATTTAACTTAATATTCATTATTATCATACGTAGGTGTTATTGAACTTTATTATTTCTTTTTGATAAACCTGTATCGTACAGATATACGTAGAGAAATTTACAATTCAAGAAAAAAAACTACGATAACAATATACATTGATGATATACGTTTTGTTATTGAATATATTAATGCAGTAAGTTATCGTAAATAGTTTACATTGAGTTACGACTCCGGCGCGTATCGTATCGCCTATAATAATAACAAAAACAACATTCTCGCACTGATCGTTAGCGATCATCAATTTTGTAGTCTTACGCATTCATTCATGTAAACCGACCAAATCTTTTTGATAAACGTAGTACGTCGTAGTTTCGGTTAGGGCCGGTGTCAGTGTTGGTACTTTGTATAGATTCACGTGTTCGGCGCGGGGAAGGCGGGGAAGCTGAGTAGGTATAGTCTGTGCTACATATAACCGCGCAGAGCCGCTGCGTTGTCACTCATTACCGCTCCGTCGAACGTTGAAGCGAACGCGCGTTACGACTTATTTTTTTGCAACTTGAACCCCAGTATTCGCGCACATCTTCAAATATGAAACGACAATTAATTATTTTGTTGGCCGCTGTCACATTCACCGTGGCTATGGTGCCCAAATTAAGGGTGAGTTATTTTTTTTTAGATCGTCTAAATTACGAAAAATTTAAAGTTTATCAAGTAAGGATCCAGAAACACACAAGTTTATCTACATTTTTAAATACATTGCTTTTTATGCTTTGATTGTAAATACTTTTCTTTTAATATTAAAGGTTTATAATCTGTGTAACTATTTGTAATTCATAAAAAATTTGCGATGTACACATAAAAAATATGTAAAGTTTGTGAAGAAATTGTCCGAAGTAATCCAAGGCAATTTTACGTTAAGTACGTAAAAATTATTTAAAAATAATATATAAAACAACAGAAGAGTACGCAGGTTAGCAATTAGTAACATTGGAACGTTGTTTTGTTGGAAAATTTCCCGAAAATTTGTTCAGTGTGTGCGTATTGGGAAAGTTACGTCCTGCTAACAAAAATATACAGTATGATTCTAATTAGATCTCGCAGAAGTTGATCAACTTATGTCATAGTAATATATTTCAATTTTTATCACCTCATCATCATCATCAGTGTGATTTCGCCCTCACATTTTTTTATTTGTAAATATTTTGTTACACATGTCGATATAAACATATTTTTAAATGTTTATATATGCTATTCTGCGTTGTATTACAATTATTAATAAAAACGGAACATTTTTTAATAAAACTTAAAGTAACTTACTGCTCTCATTAAGTAGACTTTATAATGAAGGTGTATTGAATCAAATTCTAATTTAACATCAAAGTAAAGAACATCGATAACATAAATAAGTTCGATATGTAACTTGAAACATTTTTCTTTCTACATTTACTTCCATCGCTTCGTTATTTAAATAAGTGTTGCCTAAGCGATAGTTCTGTTGTTATTTAAAGTTAAACTCCAAAGTAACTTCAAAAAGCGATATTCAAAATAAATGCATTTAAAAAAATTACATACTAATGAGGTTATTAAACCGCCACCAGTTTAAAAATCAAAAAAGTTCAATAAAGAGATGCACAACTTATATTTAAACACATGGAAAATGATTCAATAACTTAGGACACCGCCACACGTTACAAAATAAATCGAATTGCTAGATATCAAAGAAAATTATCTACAGTAGCGTTACACGCATAGAAATTGCTAGAAAACTCTTGAAGAATCAAACAAATCGAAACTATTGTATTCGTGAATAACTCGACAGAAATTCAAAACGCGTCAGTTAGGCCTGGCAGTTTAAAGCAGGTAGTAGGGGATAAAAGATTTATTAAAACTTACGACTTGACTTTCATAAGGTTTAAGGGAACATCCTTACATTAAGTATTTTAAGAATCAAACTGCCTACTACTACGGTTTGAGGAAAGCGCGCGCACCGGTGTGCGCCCCAAATCTGTTTCTCAACATACTGCGTTCTCACACAAAACCTAATTTTGTAATTTGTAAGAATAGAAAAGTTCTTGTTGTTAAATCTATTTTCATTACTAATTGTATTTTAATAGATAGATGAAATAATTATATTATATTAATATGTGAACCCAACACTTTGTACTCATTTTAAAGGAAAGTAAGGGTACTGGTAGAGGTACAAGAAATACATAGTTAACGCTGTTAATGTAGATAAGATGCCCATGTACATATCTTAATTAAAAGTTCTATCAGTACTATTAATCAAAAAGAAAAATCTTTTATTCGAATATAACAACTGTAGTCGAATTCAACCTAGTAATTAGTGTTTTGGTTATGAACATTCCCTCTGTTTTAGATACAATGCGAAGTATTTGTTTCTGTTTCCAACGATCGTATGCATTTAACGATCCTTTAAATCCCAGTCCAGTGTATGTGTGAGTCACGCCCGTGGCCCTGACTCGGACTCGGCTAGATGTTTTTCACAACAATGTATTTTAGTGAGAGAAAAACATGTTGGTCAACGACCCGGTGTTCGTGGAAGGTGCGTTGCTTCCTGTTTACTGCCGGCTGCCGCGTGATGTGCATCATTTCGCGATACCTATGTCACCATTGTAAACATCCTTTATATGATCTCACTAAAGATATTGTAATCTGACGGAAAATAGTAAACTGACCTAAACAGTTTTGTTATAAAACAAACCTATTAGTTTGACTATTGTCAAACGTAGCATAACATATACTTTTATTAAGTAAATAATAAATTATATCTTTTAACGATAATTTTTATACCTAAATGATTAGTTTAAATTAACTAACTCCGGTCTTTACATCACAATTAGACAATTGGATGTCGTTAAAATTTAATGTACTAGAAAAAAAAAATTGAAATTATAAGTTTGTCAAATATACTTTACAACATACTGTCAGTTTATAATATCGCTAGTGGGATTATAAACTAACGATGTTTACAGGTTTACGGTGACATACGTTCAGAATGGGCGGCTACGTAAGGCGTGAGGCGAGACCGGACGCCGGACACAATCAAGGGCGCGCGGTATGTCGTACGACACTCATTACTATCGAATTCCTAGCCGTCGTGGAGGGGAGGGGATAACTGTCACTTATACCTAGGGCTGTCAACTTTTAGTTGACGAAATTAACGGCGAAAACATAAAAACCTAAGCTAAGCACCATCTATGCTCACTTAACGTTGCATTGGAAAAATACAAAGATCAGTGGCATATCAACCCTTCATTCTTTGGCAGAGGACGAAAAATGTGCATCCACTCTTGATCATCGGACTAAAAAAAAATATAATTCAGTGACTTGTTTCACACCACTCATTCTGAACCAAAGATGTTAAGACATTCGTAGCACAAACATGGAAGAGATCGCACATCTACGTATAACCCTAACGTGATAAAAAAATAGTTTAATTATTCTGTTTCCAAAGAAATTATTTACTTTCCAATTGTGATTGAGATATATTAATTTGCATATAATTTCACGAATTCTTAAAAGGCAGTGGCACTCTACTACTTAAAATTTACTTTATATGCTGCGACGCAAAACTTAATTCAAATTCGATAATTGTGGTGAAAAGCGAATACTTCGATTTAGTTAATCCGATTAGTTTAAAATACACATGAAAGCTCTTTTATAATGTTGCGTAATTTACTATCATGAACAATGATTACTTCATATTTTAATTGTCGATAAGAACTTTGTAATAATTTGTCGTACAACGTTATATTGTTCAAATAAAATTATAATAGTGAAACAATAGCTAATTGCAACGTATTGTCGTAATGACGCTTGAACTCTGAGTATAGATATCACAGCCTACTTGTCCTTTAACATATAATTTATCTTAAACTGCTTACAAATGATGTAAAAATCTCCGTCGTACGCGAATTAAGGCTCAATTTTGTATTGAATACAAGATAAAATTACTATTTCATATCAGTAGTAACGGGTCACTTCATCCGAACCCCTGGGGTGATACGTACATTCAAATCATTAATTATAGTATCTTGTTTCATATTTTCATAGTGCGATTGATATGAAAATATGATCAGTAAGAGTAGTACAATGTACGCAATTAAGTTATAAAAATTTCCAGCAAGAAAAGAGACGAATAGCTGTATGTAGAGGTATGAAATGCGTGAACATAAAATGAATATTTATTTCACAGCGGGCAGTGAATTTGGAAGAGGAACTGCGGCAGACGATGGAGAGTTCCGCTTCCACTGCCGCCAGTGAGGACGCCACCTCCGCCACGCTGCAGATCTGCAAGCCGGAGACGCCCTGCGCCTGGTCCATCTACGTCAACAGGCAGAAGATCATCGACACCAATATTGTTAACTCGTAGTAAGTGTTGCAAATAATCTTACTTCTTACTAATATTATAAAATCGATTGTTTAAATAGATGGATGGATGGATCGGCTTAACAGATCTCCATGAAATTTCGTGTAGATATGGGGCATAGTCTGGAAGAATATAAAAGCTACTAATTAAGTTTTTTTTAAATTCCGCGTGAATGGAGTCGGGGGACAACTAGTAGATCATAACTGTTCTACGGACCCTTTCCTCTCTTAAGCTAAGCAATTAGTTGTTGCTAATATCGATTCTCTTTGTATGTACATAAAGCAGCGTAAATATGAATCTGTGATCTCTGACCATTCTAGATAATTACGAGCGTAATTGCTTTGTTATAAGTAATATAGTTGCATTGATAAAATGTTTGTGTATAAAGAAAGGTTCAAAGCGATGTAAACACCACGCAGCGGGTACTATAGTAATGCGTAAATATTTCTCTTGACCAATCGTCGTTATCATCTTCCAAGATATAATGAGCCCCTGACATCGCGACCTACATAACGTTCAAACTACTTTGATGGGTAATTCATTCATAATTTACTGGGTGTATTTATTTGATTTCATTTTCCTAGTTGGATTTTAGAATGCTCTTTAGGAATAAAAGCAACTATTTTAATGGAAAGAGACCAAGCAAGCCTCAAGCAGTTTCTGATACTCGTTTAGATGTATTGGAAATGTGTTTTCACTTTGTGTTGTGCAAAGAAGGGTTGTTTTATAAAGGAAATACGATCCGTATAATACACTAGTTTATTTATTGAAAAAAACAAAATTAAAGGTTTATCTCAGCATTGCAACCAAGTTAAACAACGTTGAATTGAATATAAATTGTTTTCCAGTTGCAACTGTAAAGTCGGCACGGAGTGTCAGTTTGATGAAGACGACGAGAACTTGAACGCTTTCATCCACCGCTGCCGGCCGACGAACCATAACGAAGATAAGACGGAGAGCTAGCGCGCACAGAACACACGGACAGGGCGATCACCGTACACTAACGATAAAATCACGCCATCGATTCTGCCACTTTAATCCTGTCACGGTATAAGACTCACTGTGTTTTTTTTAATAATTGCGGTGGCAAAAGAGCGAGTGGCCACCTGTATTGGCTGAAATAGCGATGCGTACTCTGACCATAGACTTCCGAATTGTAGAGGGCCTACTATTAATCGACCGTTGGCTAGTGTCTTATTGTATACAAGTGAAGTCATAGTCTTCTAGTCTCTAACTTATTATTACCATCAGAGGCAACTTATTATGAAATTATAAGTACTATTCAAATCAAGTTATTAATTTATATGTTTGGGGTGGCAGAATTGAGCGGTATGCATAAAAAACAATATAATGTTACCACTTGTATTATTGTGGGTAAGGATAGTCGTAACCAGACCTCGCGTGTTGCATTATTTTTTTTAAGCTGCTGGATGTGAAGCTTTTTTAAACTATCTAGCAAACGTACTAAAGTACCGAGATATAAATGAAATGATATATTTGTGGATTTCAAAGCAGTAATATTGTTCAAATATTGACTATTATTACTGGATAATTCTTCTACTAATAGAGTATTTTTGACAGTTCAAAAAGAATAATATGTAATGAGTATGACAATAAAGTCTTGCAATTTAGTTTAACTTCAAATATCTTTAACATGCAACAAATTAAATATCAGATAAAATTCTTTGTTTTTGCTTTTAAACTAAACATCGTTGATTGTGCTTAAATACTGTTTTCATTTGCTTTGAACATTTTTCAAATTAAATCTTAATAAAGATTATATCGGGCCTTTTTCCGCCTTAATTTTTTTTTGGACTTACAAATAGGCAAAGGTTTTCGCTAAACGCCCAATTTTTATTCGTAGGTACTATATTTCCGCCTTAGTTTGATATATTTTTCCTTAATTACGTAATATTATGTACATATTTATTACGTACAATAGATAAGGACATAAACTTAAAAGTACTTATTAGATTGTAATCAATGTGTTTTATTCTTTTATTTTTCTTAATTGAAAAATATGCATTTCAGTCAATTTTATTTTATTTTATTTATGAAGATTTTTAATTATAAGCGGCTAGTTTTAGTTATCATTGCGTCATAATAAAGTTTTAAAATTACGATCTGGTATTTGTCTTAATAAATAGGTAAAAAAAACAATTGTGTTTTATTCATTTTCAGCTGTCTAATAAAACCTCTCTGATACAGTAATTTGTTGCAGTTGCCAGTAATTTTAAATTCAATTAGAGAGAAAGAAGCATAAAAATAACAGGATATACATTCTTATGAGCTCTTATTTAAACTTTTAACAATTCCATCATCAGTCAAAGAGAGATCAAAAGCTATATTTTGATGCCGACGTTATCTTTAATGACAAAACCGATAAAATAGTTAAAAATTTAGTTAAAAACTCATTCGTAGGAAAAAGGCTCTAAAAATATGATGAAAATATTTATTGGTTACCTATTTAAGTAACCTTTCTATTTCAACAAAAGATAAATTTTCTTAAAAATGACTAAAGAGATATGTTAACTTACAATCTAAAAGTACAACCTAAGTTGTTCCGTAAGTACAAATTCAAACGTATTATTTGTAAATTAAATATATGAAATCAAATTATTTTTATAATTTAATTTAAATTAATCGACATCACAGGGGAGCGAAGAGCTGGCAGCTACCTCGGTCAAAGAATTAGTTTAGCGGTCCAAAGGGGGAACGCTGCCAGTATCTTCGGGACCTTGCCTAAAGGGACTCCTTTTAATAATATATTTTAGTAAATTATTCGTTTTTTAATAATTTATTTTATATCATAGATTTAAGACTATTCGTTAGATTCTTTGTTTAATTTAATATATTTTTATATTTTGTATTTATTAATTAAATCATTGACTTCGCGGCTCGAATACAATTGAAGAACGTTAAAATTGAAAAGCGATTAATCGTATTGTCTATTTTGTTAAAATTTGAGGGTAGAATTTTGGGCCGCGGACGAGAGCGAAAGCGTGCCCATGGTCCCGCGGAGTATGCATAAAGCATTCCCCTCTGAAGAAAAAAAAAGGGTAGAATTTAAAATAACACGATACAAATGTCATTACTTAATTACTTGTATAGACGTATAAGGATGTACGGAACTGGTATAAATAGTGTGTTGCCAAACGACGTAGATCATTTGCGAACTATTAGCTGACATATAAATTACAAGGTTGTTTTATTATTATTTTGTTTATAATTATGAGTGCAGTTAATACACATTTAATTTGTGAAATGGATAAGAATTCAACGGTCACATCAACTACGATGAATGTAAGTTTTTATTTTCTTATTAACTATTTTTAGGAATTAGACAAAGAAACATTTCAACATGTGACTAAGTATAAACTCGGAGACTTTTGTAAGCGGTTCGTGTTGACATATGATTGTAAAAAATTAAATTAAAAACTGAACAGAATTATCAATAGTTTTAAACATTCATCACAAATAAGACATACCTACAAGCGCATACACGCTAATGATTAGTATGTCATCCAATATGGCCGTCATTGTAGAAAACATTCTATACTAGAGAGAGAAAAGCAAAATATTTAATTGACAAAGTAATTTAGATAAATATTTATTTTTCAGCAAAATCTGCTAGGGTCAGACGAAGGGGATGCTATCCAGAACAGCATGTTCTCGCCTTTGGCACCACCGTTTGAGAGTCGTTTGAACAATCTACGACAGAATTCTGTTCATCATTCCACTTTGACAGGTAAAATAACATTATTTTTACTGTTTTTATTTACATGCAAGTATATAAATGTGGATTTCCACCGTCGAAATACAGCAATAACATATCGTCGTGTAAAACATATTGTCATCCCTCTCATCCTTTTGACAAAATAAGAGAAAGCAATACGTAGTAATCCCAAATCACGGCAATGTAATTTAACTAATCTTTGGTAGGACCACGGAATTTTTCACAACCAATGATGAATCTCAGGACAAACCATTCAGACGCACTCTTCGAAGACATAGGTTCCAGGTCTCAAAACTATTCGATTAGTAAGTAAAATTCTTTTTAAATATTTACACGTTATAAATTGAATAAAAACTTTATTGAATATACACTAAAATTATTATTTTATAAATTTAGATGACAACGGGGATGCAAGTTCGCGTGCGCAGAATGTGTGCGGTGAAGGCGTCCCCACTGGAGACACCACCGCTAAGAACGAAAACATTTTCGACGCCTACGATTTCTTGCTTAAAAGTTCGTATGTTTTGTTAAAGTTTATTACGTAACATTGTCTAAAGTTTAGCTGTAATTCGTAAGTACCATTACAACAATGGGAGGCCTCTTGGAGGTGAAGGGACGGAGTTTTCTTTTCAAAGACCGAGATTGCAAAACATATCGCCAGTTCTTGAAGCTTTATAATACTACGGATTTTCAATTTAACGGTTTTCTTATGTACAAGGTATGAAGTCAGCGCACATGTACATCTCGTTACTGAACCCGGAGCAACTGGCAGTGTTGGGCGCAATGCGACCGAGCGTCCTCTACGAGTTTCTGCAGGGCATACTGAAAGCTAAGACTGGCAAACGCACCAAGCGACTGCCTACAGTTAGTTCCGTTAATACCTATTATTATGCCTAAAAACGTTTATTACTTGTCGTAAACCTGATGCAACCCCTTTTAAATCACAGTGTTTTAATAGAATATCGCAAGTTTGATCAATCCAACGTCGAAATATGGTAGTATATCGTCACAAAACAGTTTTATAATCAGTACTTTCATGTTGTTAAATTTAGTTTTATTCTTATTTGGTTCTAATAGAATTTACTTTCTACAGGAGTGCGCATTTTGCAAAAACAATGGTGAAAGCGAAGAGTGCTACATGTCGCACCCGCTAAAGGATTTCCGCGGGCGTGTGTTGTGTCCCGTGCTGCGCGCCTTCCGTTGCCCGCGGTGTGGCGCCACTGGCGACCGTGCTCACACCAAGAAATATTGTCCTGAAAACCCCGAAAATGGTGAATATATATTATACACACATGCACGATTCCATCATAAAAACACGTAATACAATTGTTCGTTTTTCTTTTTCATTTCTTTGCAATTTTTTTTTCAAAATTTCAAATAAAACGCAATTGCAGGTATAAATCGTTCAGGAGACTACCAGTACCAACGGCGCCTTTCTTCCGCATCTTCATTCTTCATGAGCGATGGTGTCCACGCGCCGGCCGCGACCCCGCCCATGCCTTCTCCGTCGGACAGCGATACAGGCTTCAACACACATTTGTGGTCAAGCTTCACCTTGAACTGACTGCGGAAACATTGAAAGGACCAAACCATAAACAAACTTAACTATATCTGACAGCAAAAATTCTAGACCCTAAGTATAGTGTTAACGTGTTTATTATAGTTCGAACATAAGTACTATTAGTAAGTATGTAGTATTAGTTGGGGTAGTGCCTGGCGAGTTCGTCTTGCTATGTGAAATAGTGTGCTCGAGGCTCGTCCGGCGCAGGCGCAGGCGCATTCAGCCACCGGTATGCAGGACATACCGCGACTGATATCGCACCACCGACACCACAGATTACCTATTTTTATTCTTTAACTTTCACTTAAAAACGGAACAGATTCAATATTTTCCTTTTCAATCTCAACAATCAATTATAATTCTTTAAAAAAAAAGTATTAATTGTCGTTTTTATGCATTTATTAATTCAAATAACAATGGTCAATTCTAATAATTTCAGTTAATTGTTTTATGAAGTTTGCAGCTATCTTCAAGTCTTTTTAAAAATAATAATGATTTCATACAAATTGTTTGAATTTTCTAATATTTGGATATTTTTTTATCATAGTAATCATAACTTTCATTTCATTCTTTCGAATACAGTTTTAGTAAAATTATTTTTTTATTAGCATCAATATTTATGAATGAAACGTATTTCTTATTGCATTCATGTACACGAATATTACAATATATAAATATAATATTAAATCTGTTTCTTGAAATAAAATCATTATATAAATTGATGTGTTTTATTATCTTTGCCTACACACAACTTTCTCCGCTGGATCAATGACGCTGACAGCGACTACAAGACTTAACCTCCTAACTTCCACCCCCTCGGGCTCCCGTCCCGGCTTGGGACATATGAGGTGACGACGATGACCAATCCTTTAGGTAAAAAAATAAATTTTTAGTACTGTTACCTTTTGCCTAGCTGACGGGAGGTACTCTTGTCATTTCTCTACACTTTTATCAAAAAAAGTCATGTAATTAGCAATTCATAGATTTATAGCGGAGCTGGGTAGCGGTAGTTAATATTAAGTGTTATGTTCTTACGCTCTTCTTTTATTAAATTCAAAAACCTGATAATTGCCCCACGTAATCTCATCTTGGTATACGTCAAGGTCAAATAATCCAATAAGTAAATAAAACACTTAAAATTTTATACAAAGTTTAATTAACGTAACAAAAAGAACAAAGTTTAAAAAATCTATTAATAACACCAAAACCATAAGCATTTTTTTATTGACAAAATTATTGTTAAAAAATTTGAAATCCTAGAAAAAATTGATCAGAATTACAACAAAATTATTTGCCAAATGAATGAGTACACTATAATAAATGCATAAAAATCGTTACACAAAAGTTTAAAATGTCCACGATGACATCAAATTGATTTATAAATATATATTTAATTCAGTTCAATGGCCGATAAAACACAATTACTATATAATATTGAAATTTAAGTAAAAAAAACCATAACCAGATAAACAATTTTCACAAAATTAAGCCTCTAAAATTTATCGAATCCAAAGTCTTACAACAAAATACAAAATCATTTGAACTCGAACAAATAACAATGAAATCAAAAAGAAATTCGCTAATATTTTCATTTAACTGCACAATCGTTACCAAAATTTTGGAAATATCTTATTTTGTTAAACCAACTGGAAAGTGAAAATTTAAATCTATTCCTATAGACAATAAAAGTTAAAGAATAAAAAGATAAATAATAAAAGGTAAAAGGTAATCTGTGGTATGGGCGGTGCGATGTCAGACGCGGTATGTCCCGCATACCGGCTGAGTGCGCCTGCGCCTGCGCCCGGCGAATCTCGCGCACACTATCTCACATAGCAAGACGAACTCGCTGGCCGCTACCTCACAAACATTACATATATACAGTACTAACAGTACTCGTGTTCCGACATATCAACTTATACAGACGCTAATATCCTAAACCAACTTAGGGTCAAGAATTTCCGGTGTCAGACTAAAGTAAAGCCAGACTAAATAAATGTACTGAGCTTCATTGCTGAAAAATGTAAACATAATACCTAACATTATGAAGAATATTCCGTTATATCAAGTTATAAGATGTTATTAAATACGAGAATAAGTCTTAGAATGTTGTCAGTCAGTTCATGGCGAAGCTTGACCATATAGAGGAGCGTAGGTTGTTGTTGCTGGCAGAAGGAGAGACTGGAGTGGCGGCGGGCATGGGGGGCGCTGCCTGCGCCGCACGTCCCGCCTCGTTCATCAGGAAAGTGGATCCAGACACACGACGACGGTATAGGAAACCGCCAGAACGTTCTACGAATATAAAAAAAAACAAAATAAACACAAGTACAAAGTTAGAAATGATAATTCGTTTGGCGTAAAATCGAAAACAATATACCAGATTCGGGATTTTCCGGGCAGTATTTGATAGTATGAGCACGGTCACCGGTGGCGCCACACCGCGGGCAACGGAAGGCGCGCAGCACGGGACACAACACACGCCCGCGGAAATCCTTTAGCGGGTGCGACATGTAGCACTCTTCCTCCTCACCGTTGTTCTTGCAGAACGCACACTCCTGTGGAAAAATTTTACAGTACTTTTGGGAATTAAAAATAAATTTGAAAGGACTAAAATACTTTTCAATAATTTCACCTTAACCTCTAAAACAAATGCAACGCAATACGACGCAAAGTTATGGAGAACGACAGAGTACAAACTGCAAGAAATACTTAATACATTTAAAATAGACTAACATTAGGAAGTCGCTTGACGCGCTTGTTGCCGTACGCTTTGACGACCTCCTGCAAGAAGTCGTAGAGCACGCTCGGCCGCATCGAACTCAGCACCGCAAGCTGCTCCGGGTTCAGCATCGACACGTACAGGTTGGCTGACGTCATACCTGTCGACACAACACAAAGATACAATAGGGAGAAAATACCAAGCGCTTAAGTTGGCACATCATGCAAAAGTGTGATTTTGTTCACGACGTGCCAAATCAAATGACTGCTACTAAAAATTCAAACATTAGGGCTGCTACACTTCAAAACACTTTACTACAAAAGAAGCTCGCATCCTTATGATCCTGGTATAAAATAACTAAATTAAATAAATAAAAAAATGTTTTTTGATTTGAATACGAACTTTTAATTAAGAAGTCATAAGCACCGACGAAGTTTTCGTTCCTCACAACAGGTGCATCAGTTACATCTCCGCAAACGTTCTTTTGAGCGGCAGAAGTCGCATCACCGGTCATCGGGTTGCCATCTAAAAACAATAATGTATTTATGCATTCTAGAATGCTGTAAGGACGCCACAGCTTTACGTCCTTAAAAAATTAATGCTTATAAGAATATTTTAGTTACTAAGGACTTATCAAAAATGTATTATATGGGCTTACTCAAAGTATAGCCGTGAGAACTGGAACCGATGTCATCAAACTGCACGTCAGAATTGTTAGTCCGCATGTTCAGTATTGGCTGGTCAAATTCTCTGTTAGCTGTTTCGACAATAATTATAATATTAGATATTACAATGTCCATCTTACTAATATTATAAATGCGAATGTTTAGATATGGATGTTTCTTTGAAAGTATCTCCAGAACAGCTGAATGGATCTCGATAGAATATAGTCTGGAAGAACACATTGGCTACTAACTCATACACCTCAGATAATCACCTCCCTGTTATTAAGGCAAAAGACGATAAACTAAATATAAAAAAAACATATAACTAATAACAGGCGCTAATGAAAAGTAGAAAGTGTAAAAATACGACCATAAATATTATATAGTGGTGAAAATTACCTGAAGCATTTGGATGAGAATACTGCATTTGTGTCTGATGTAAATTGTTTAACCGGCTCTCAAAAGGTGGCGCTAAAGGCGAGAAAACACTGCTCTGTGTCGAATCCACTATCTGGTCAGACGCTGTGCCGTTCTGCTGAAAAATATATTTGAGTTACAAAACTTTTATTTGATAAATTTTATAAATGAGTATTTCAATTTTAAATAATTAATTCTAACAGCAATATGTAATTAACGTATGACGCACTGGAGATCATAAGAAGATCAAACAAAGTTATTATTCCGTCGTATTTACCGTAATGTATTTAAAATAGTAGCTGTATCAGTTATTGTAAACATATTCTACAACCGAGTATGTGGCATTTACACTTTTCAATTGAAAATAACCAACTTTTTGTCAAGCTTCGAAAAAAAAAAATACTCCATCATATCATAAAGTATTTATAATACACAGTTTCTTAGTTACTACCTTCTAATTACAATAAAATGAAAATAATTTTAACTTACTGTAACCGCAGCAGATGTGACCACAGGTCGGTTTTCTTCCACTTCATAAGTAAACTGAACAGTACTCATTTTGAAATATCTAAAATCAACAATATATGAAACTTTTCTGTACGCAGACAAAAATGTTAAGCCCTAGAGCGCACAAGAACGCAGCATTTATAGCAAACGTATACAAAGTTATACATCTATATGGGTAATTAGTTAACGATACACACTCTTCGTAAGATTTAGCATCGATCTACCCTCAAATTTAAAAACACGCTCTTCGGTACTTATAACAGCTGCTATTATTTAAAAATACCCACATTTAAAAATTATCAATTTCTTCTTTTTTTAAGCAAAGTTATTATATTTATCACTGTTTAAAAAAAAAGTCTTATTCTTCGTACAAACATAAAACTCAATTTCTGTCGCTTCAACATAGATTCATATAAAAATAGTTTTAAATATCAAGTTGATATAACTTTCTAACTAACCTTTATGATCTGGAATTTGCAAGATGCGTAAATATTTTCACTCGCAAAAATACCTATTATTCATACACACTATATTTATTTTAAACGCCATCTACACAAAAAATGTAAAAACATATTAAAATGGAAAGAAAATCATTCACCGTTTCACGCAATGGAACGATACTCCTTTTTCTCAATTTAATAATACTATCAAATATCGTGCATTGAAAGAAAAGTTTTAGATCTAAAAATAAGATTTAAAATTATAGACCTGATTACCATGTTCGATCAACTTGAAAATAAAACTTTGGCATAATGTTCACAAACAACAGACCTTATTTAATTACCAATCCCCAAAAAAAAACTGCAAATGTCAACTAGGTAAGGTGACGTTTGACGTTGACGTTTAACCAGAAACTAATTAAATAAAATCTAACGAAAGAATTTTGATGCGTGCGAACACAAAGTAATTGTAATTGAAATTAAGAAATATTTTATTGCAATTTTCACTTCAGTGGATTGTTGTATTACAACAACAATATGTCACTTAATGTGGTACCTAAAGATATAAGAGGACTGAGGGCTTGTTTAGTGTGTTCTTTAATAAAGGTAATTGCAGCAAAATATTATTTAACATTAAGTAAAAAATGTAGACTATTGATTAATAAATCATCTTTTCAGACCTTCGAACAGTTCGAATACTATGGCTGCGATAACTGTGACGAATTTCTGCGAATGAAAAGCAACAAAGATAATGTTTACGACTGCACTAGTAATAATTTTGACGGGTAAAATTTTGCAACTAAATTTAATAAACATTGGCATCGATTAGCTTAAAAATATTTTTTTTTAATTTGCTAAAATTCAACAGATTCATTTTTTAGATGATATTTTAGTAACAGCAATTATTGGAAATAAGATATTAGCCATTGATTGATGAAATGTGTCATAATAATATATTATTCAATTTACAGTATGATTGCAGTAATGAGCCCTGAAGATAGTTGGGTTTGCAAGTGGCAGCGAATAAGTAAGTAACACCTATTACCAGTTATAGAGTCATTAAACTTTATATGTATTATTGACCGTTAATGTAAACTGCAACAGTAAATAACAAACTAACTTTTGTAATAACTACACAGTCAAAGTATCAAATGAGAAATTACACCAACATGTTTGTTACTTCTCTAGTCAATTACTGTGCTCCAAGTATTCAATAACACATTTTGTGCAACAATCTAGCCAAATAAATTAAAATGGCAAGGATCAGACTTTCAAATGAGGGTCAAGTCTCTATGGTTTTTATTGGTTTTTATATAAATAATTTTTATGCAGGTCGGTTTTGCCCTGGTGTTTACGCAATATCAGTGTCTGGTCGGCTTCCTGCTGGAGTGATCAGGGAAATGAAGAGTAGAGGTATTGCATATCGCCCAAGAGATACCAGCCAGCGATAATTTTGTTATAAAAAAGGACCTATGTATCATAAAAAGTAAATTAAATTAATTCAATATAATTAAATTGTGTATAATTTTGTACTATATGATAAAGTGTACTATCATTTTTATTTTTCATTTTGCCAGTACACACTAGAAGGTCATAGAAATTGCCAATTCCATGTTTAATAGTGTTCAAATATGTAGTTCTATATTATAAACTTAGAAATCCAACCCTTTTCTAACCATTCTGTTGAAATATAATAAAATATCATATTCTAACTCTTTCTGAATAAACTGAGAATACAAAGTATTTCAAGAGTGCAATTAAAATTTTATGTACAACTAACATTTACTAGAAGTTTTGAAAATATTTTTATTTTATACTGCAAATATTTCTTCAATGAAAATGCAAATTGGCTAATAATCATTTACTACCACAACACATTTCAAAGCTTTAGCTGACAATTACAAATTATCAAATGTACATTATTACATATGTAAAGCAGGAACAAACCAGTAACATTTATTACAAAGATGGTACATAGATATTAGTGCATCACTTTTATATTAATAAAATGGAATGATTTAGCCCCGGAGTGTTGTAAAAAACAACAATTCATTATAATTTTGTCTACTAAATGTTTAATTGCAAATAACTAATGTATATGCTTCAGAACTAATTCTAATAATAAAAGCAGAGCAACTATCCTTTTAAAATAATAATCTACACTTTTGTAGTAACATTCAAAGCCTAACTAAGACATATTTTTACAACCTTTAAAACAAAATAAACATTTCATCAACAATTACTTTGTATTTTTTCTGTTAAATTAGTACACTGTTTACTCTTGACACTTAAAAATATCCCCGTTTTTAAAGATGCAATTCATTATTGGGGTGAAAGTGCACATAACACTGTATTTGTGTCAACTGTTTTCCGTTGGTGGTACTTTGAATTCATTATCAGTGCCCAGAACGTCTTTATCAATTTCCTTAAAGTCAATATTTTGCTGTTTCATAGCGTTCTGCAAAAGAAAAATAATAAATGAGTAAAATAATAAAACTGAAATAAAAAGAAATTGATTACATAAATATGTACAACCTTTACGCAATCTTGATAAACCTTAAAAATACTAGAACACACAGAATCATCATGATCGCCTTTTAAAAATCTCTCTGAAAACCAACTATTGAAGCAGTCGTCATATTTTTTCTTCAAGTCGGTACACTCTTCGCCTATACTATTCATGTTTAAGTAGGTCAAATCAATAAATAATTTAGTATTCTATCGAAGAGTATATGGCAAATTTATCAAGCCGTATTCAATACAAAACGAAATTAACCTCAAAAATAACCTGAATGACATCTATCTTGCCAAGAATTGAATACATTTGACAGTTCGTCACTGACATAATTGCCAACTTAAAAATTTATATAAACTACTACATTAATTAATTCTCTCTCGGCTTATAAATTTTTACAAGTAACTTTAACGATAAAACCCATAACCTACTATGTTTATGTATGTATATGTTTTTCGTGAGTAAATGAGAAAAAATTATATTTGTCATGATTGTATAATGGCTGCGTAGTGCAACTTTTTTCTATGGGAATGTAAAAATGTCGATAAATGTCAATGTCATTTTAACGTGCACAGTGCACTGGACCACTGTTGTTTTTAAGTTTTTAGGTTAAATATAGTTTCGAAGTGTTGTGTAAAATGATAAGTTAATACTATTTCATACAGTTTCAATAAGTTTCACGAGATATATACAGACTTAGCAAGTATTTAACTTAAACATCATGAGTGATATACTGAAAGACAATCGTTTTGCAAAGTATCTTAATGATCCTCGATATAAGCAAATACCTAAACATGAGAGGAAAGTTAAAATTGACAAGAGATTTCAGTCCATGTTCGAAGATGATAAGTTCAAAGTAAAATACACAGTAGACAAACGCGGTCGACCTATAAATGAAACGTCCACTGAAAATTTACGAAAATACTACGACATCGACGACTCTGAAAGTTCTGCAGAAGACTCTGAAGATGAAGAACAATTGGATCAAAAAGAAGAGGAAGTTGCGTCGGCAGGTCGTTTTGTACGAAGAGCACCAAGTGAGGACAAGGAAAAAAATGAAGAACAAAAATCAGTTAACGATAAATTAGTTAGAGGAAAACTGGACAAAAAGACCAAGAAGAGATTGCTTGATTTAGATATTGATTATGCCCGTGGTGAAGGTAAGTTAACATTTTCCAACGAGTTAAGTCTTAAGACATAATAATTACAATGTTTATTGGGAAATATTCGGTATATTGAAGAAATTCTCTATGTTTCCTTAAGAGATGATATAGTAATAAAGAAATAATGTTTGTAGGGGTGCTCCTGACTGACAGCTCCAGTGATGAGGAGAGTAGCGAAGAGGAGCTGGATAGTGATCTGGAACATGAGTGGGGGGAACTGGATGCAGATGCTGACACCACCGATGAATCTACTAGAAGGTGATTGATACAGGAATTATTTATTACATACATAGCTCATATGATGGAGTTGGGGGCTAGCTTCATGTACTGAAATGCCTCTTATAAAGTAATAACTGAGGATTTTTATGAATTAAAACAGTTGGAATTAAACCATATGCAATTTACATGTAATAGATATGGAGTTGCAGAACTATTTCTGTACAATTTGAAAATCCTTATTGACTTTACCTGAATGTATGGATAGCAGTATATTTCCTCTAAGTAAGCTCAATTTATTTTATATTGCAATATGTATGTAAAAATAATAAAAATTACAACTTTATTTGTTGTCAGGATAGCAATATGCAATATGGATTGGGACAATATCAAAGCTTCTGATATAATGGTGTTGCTTAGTTCATTTCTACCACCTGGAGGCATAATACATAAGATAACTGTGAGTTGATTATTTCCAATTGTATCATATTGTTTTCTAGTACATAAGATATTCTTATGGATATAATTCTTGTGTCATAATGCTAGTAACTAAACACCTCTGAAATGGCTTGACCAAATTTTTATATGCATATTTTGTAGGTATGAGAATTGGCTTTAATCCTGCGCTGACGGAGTCTCGGACAACAACTAGTTAGTATCTAAAATCTCTTGATCAATGCCAAAATATAGCCATAGGACAAATAAGCTAAGCTAATTCATAACAATGACAAATTAAAATAATTGTATTCGGGAAGCTTTGATATTATTATATTACTTATAATTTATTAATTTTTAGATTTATCCATCTGAATACGGGCTTCAAAGATTAAAAGAGGAAGAGGTAAGAGGGCCAATTGAATTAACAGAGGAAAAAGTTGATGAATTATCAGATGATGGGGGAAATGAAGAAGGTAAGATTTTTTAAATATATTGAATAAACTAGCGCTTGACCACAGTCCCACCTGATGTTAAGTGATGATGTGGTTGGAAATCCGTTTTTATACTACTTACTCTATTGATCATCCATAAATATTATTTCTGTCTGTTTAGGTTCAAATATATTACTACAATATATTTGAACCTAAACAGAACATATTACAAAAGACTTAACAGAACTATGTGTCAGAATGTGATATTAAAAACACTTTTTTCTATTTGTCCATTAAGTAATTGTGTTATGTAATTTTATATTAACCTGTGCTTACCTTTTAGTACTCCTCTGGTTGGACATTCTTATGTTAGCCACCAAATGACAGATTTTAAAGGCCTGGATCCACTTTTACCCTTTATAAAATATTCCAGGGTCAACATATCATATGGAGAAACTTCGAAGGTATCAACTAAACAGACTCAAGTATTACTATGCGGTGGTTGAATGTGATACAGTTACCACCGCAGACAAGCTGTACAGTGAATGTGACGGAATGGAGTATGAGAGTAGTGCAACCAGGCTGGATATGAGATTTATACCTGATGACGTCACATTTGATCAGGTATTAAAATAATGCAATGTTAAGTACATTAGTAAAAATGTGTGGATTGCCATCCAGAGTTATGGCGGTTGCAATTTCGTCTGAGATGCTGCGAACACAATTTATTGTACATATTGGAAAAGGGACTTTCCTTGTCTCGCTGTAGGCTCACATAGCGTAGCAAGTACACATATTTACCACAAGCAACCTTTAAATTATGTGATCTTAAAAAAATGTTTTTGTCTTTTCGGACAAGTGCAATGCAGAGTGCATTTGCACATAATGTTTAAATATTCATCTATTAACAACAACTGTAGGAGCCACGAGAAGAGTGCACTAAGCTGCCAGATTTGAGCAAATACAAGCCTCGCCTGTTCACAACCACTGCGTTGCAACAGGCCAAGGTACAATTGACGTGGGACGCGACCAACCCCAACCGAACTGAGGCTATCAAAAGTGCGCTCGACGGGAAGATTGATGATTTAGATCTCAAAGATTATTTAGCTTCTAGTAGTGAAGGTAAGATTAACGTTTATCTATAATCTATTTTATATTGTTAGCAATTCGTAATTGGTAACTATGGAGACCTTTAATGATTAAAAAACACTTTTAAATTGCAGAAGACGAAAATCAATCTGATAATGAAGAAGATTCACAAGAAAACGTCTCAGATAATGAAGACCCGATTCAAAAATACAAAACGCTGTTACAAGATATTGAAAAGAAAGAGGAGAAAAAGCAAAATAAAGATATGGAAATGGAAATAACTTGGGGACTTGGTATTAAAGATAAAGCGGAGGAATTAGTTCAAAAGAAGCTAAACGAAGGTATGTGCATTTTAATATAAATCTTACTTCGGTGTTTTTCGTAAACTTTTAAATCAAAATATTGCATCACTTCTTAACCCTTAAATGGACGATTTTTTTTTTACGTTTTAAAAAAATATATTTGTGTAATAGACATGTATTACTGTCTAGGAAAAATGAGTAAAAAAATCTAGACATGAATTTACTATTTTTTTTAGAAATAAGAACTAGTTGTCAAAATTAACAAAAAAATAAAATAAAGATAATTTTATCTGTGATGTTTAGTATGTTGTTTAAAAACAACATTGTCCATTTAAGGGTTAAATCCTTTCTTCAATTTCATAACAATATTTATACAACATTTCATAATGGGTTTGTTTTACATTTTTCAGACTCTAAAGACTTAACACCTTTCGAAAAACTTCTACAAAAACGTAAAGAAAAGAAGAAGCAACGTAAACTGCAAAAGAACCAAAAAGAAAATACCGAAACAAATTCCGTTGAAGAAGAATCTGACGATATTCCTTCAGACATAGACATGAACGATCCATACTTTGCGGAAGAATTTGAGAAATCTGAATTTAAAAAGAAAAAAGACATGAAAGCTAAAAAAGGTCAAAAAGATGAAAAAGACTCCGAAGATGATGAGGAAGAAGAAAAAAGAAGAGCTGAACTGGAATTACTATTAGACGATGAGGATGATGGTAAACAACATTTTAGTTTAAAGAAAATACAGGAATCAGAAAATATTGATAAGAAATCAAAGAGGAAGAAGAAATTAAAAGCGAAAATGAAGGAACAGAAGGAATCGTTACCTGATTTTGAAATAAATCTAAACGATCAACGTTTTAATGCATTATACAATTCACATTTGTACAACATTGATCCGAGTGATCCTAACTTCAAAAAGACGAAGAACATGGAGAAACTTATTCAGGAAAAGTTAAAACGACGGCCTGCGGAATCCCCCGCAGAACAGTCCCAGCCTAAGAAGTCTAAAGAAGATGCTGAATTGAGTGTACTAGTAAAAAGTCTAAAACAGAAAACTAAAAATGTAATCAAAAATAAAAAGTGAAAAAATAAAATATTTTTAATTTTATCGACTTTTTCTACTTTTTATTTCTTTATCCAAATTAAAATTAACTAACATTTTGTCAATAATCAAGTATTAGTTTGCGGGTAACGAAAACAATTAGTTTAAAAAATACGTTTATTCTCTTAAAATATCATAGTAAACAATGGTCCATAATTAAAATGTCAGATCAACATAATATTCACAAAATTTTATTAGATTTTTGATATACTAAAAGCCTTCTTAATTTCACGACCCACAGCAGCTCCGAGAGGTGGTGGAACGGCATTGCCAATCTAGAAATAAAATATATTTATTTCTTTAGCACCAGTCATGATTATTGTTTGTGGCTATCATTTATTATTGATATTACACATTCTAATTTTCCATTAAACCTCAACCTATATCAAAAAAATTGCATGCTGAACAAAATATTAAAAGTAAAAATAATAAATACCTGTCGATGTTTATCCTGCACGGAGCCTGCGAACAGATATGAATCTGGGAATCCCTGCGAGCGCGCGCATTCCCGTACTGATACGACACGGCTCTGCTCCGGGTGAAGCACGCGGCCCTGCTTGCCCATCGGCTCGGGGTCCGTCACCGTCGTGCTGAAGTACCCGTCCCAACACAACCGACCTGCCAACATCTCGCTCAAATAGGCAAATGCAGCAAACTTCGTTTATGGGTATAAATTTAACTGAAGTAAAGGCTGTCATCGTCCTAAAAAGTACCACAAGATTCTTCTCGTACTGTATACTTAAACAAGGATATCTGAACCGGTGAGAGGAGTTGCTATTGCGATTGATTCTGACAGAATATATATAAAATCAGCTGTTAAATCAAGGTCATGTCATTTGGTATTGCAATGCCGTTTCAACTACTAGGCAATGAAGCCAAATTGTGTATGACTTACCGTAGAGGCCAGCCCAGTTGTTGTGCCGGTTGGCGGTGTGCGGCAGGCACCAGGGTATGAGTGTGTTCTCCTGCTTGTCATGCGGCGAACACGCGCCACCGCTTGCGCACGCGCACACGCCGCGAAGAGCACCGCTAGACGAACGACCGTTCTTCTTATCCTCATACCTGTATTGCAGGACCTGTTGACATAATAATTCCATACAGACTCGAAAACCCCATCAATTTAAGTGCCATCTACAAGGAAATCATTCTTACTTTGCACTTTGTTCCATCAGATAACATGACCGATATATTAGGTAGATCTCTCCAGTCCGAGCCCGGAGTTGTCGGTACTCTAGCAATCCGGGCCTGGATTAGAGGAGCCATATTCTTGCAAATATGATCACGTAGTTTCTTGCTTTCATCCTTACTTCTGACCAAACGTTGGAAGTGACTTTCCGGCATCGAGCCGTACTCGATTTCTATTTGGTTTGCGCCATTCGCTATACTGGGCAGATCGCTCATGGCGTCGCGGATGGTGCACGTCCGCCGCGGCGCCGACTCGTCCCATTTCATATTCGTCACGAATCGTTTGCCATCGATGGTCGCCGTTAAAGAACAAGCTCGTCTACTAAACACATGAGTCGGCTCCGGATACATAGGTAGCTTGTAACCGGGTGCCGCCGCCAAGATTATAAGCCTCCGCCTAGTTTGAGGTACGCCGTAGTTGCCCGCTTGAAGTATACCGAATGTGCACTGGTAACCCATATCCAATAATGCACGAAGAGTCAACTTTAAAACCATTCCTTTCTTGAAAGCTACAAAGTTTCTTACATTTTCTAGAATGAAGTACTTGGGTCGATAGTAATCGCAGTAGGAAAGGTACGAGGCTACTAGAGAATTCTTGAAATTGGAGTACTCGCGAGAGTTGAATCTGTTCATGCCAGAGAACCCTTGGCAGGGCGGGCCCCCGCAGAGAAGTTCCACTTCTCCTTGCATGGGCAGCCTCAGACCGCCTTTGCTATGTGTAGCTCCGGTCATAACATCTTTCAATAGTGCGTTGCAATCCTCATTATAAACTGTACAATTTCTATTATTTAAAGAATAAGCGTGAGCAGCCGCCTCCACGTTCTCCACAGCCCATTTACATTCAGCGACGCCCGATCGATGCAAACCTTCCGAAAGTCCACCACATCCGGCGAAAATGTCCAGGGTTCTTAGGGGTCTTATTTTGACTTCTTCATATTTGTTGATATTTGTTTCTACAGGTTTAGAAGATTTCCCTTTCCCTTTACCCTTATCTTTGCCTTTGTCAGTTCTACCGACGGCCGCGGCGTGCTGTGGTACATCTTCGATTTCTTTAGTAGCCTTGTTATAGGCCATTCTGAAATAAAATCTACTCGGATCCCTTTCGAGCCATTCATGGAGTGTTTCCTGATGTGGAATATTCCTTTCGTAGACCAAATGGCACTGTCCTATTACAGAAGAGAAGGATATTTCTTTGATTTCATCGCTCCAGTACACGACATTCAAATCTTCCTGCTGAGGAAAGCGATTCGATGTGTTTTCGGGTCTATACAAAATATTAACTTTGATATAGATATCTTGTGGGACGACAAGAGGACCGTCACCGGCAGCTGTCACTGCAGCGATGTGACCCACACAGAATGGTTCACCAGTGTCGACGTTAGAACCTCGTAAATTACTGTCACTCTTACGATAATACTCCGGATAAACATCCTCGTCCACCTTATCTAACTTAATTTTATTGTTTGTATTTGCGTTAATAAAGTTATTCTTAAGTTTAAAAGTGCCTGGTTTAAGAAAAACGCCCATGCCCTTCTTATATTCATAATCTTGCCATCTAACGCAAGTCCATTCAGTTCTGTTATTTTCTGTTACAACCGCTGATTTTTCCATCAGCTTTCCAATCACTTTAGGAATGTCTTTTGCATCTTTTCTTGTTTTTCGTTCACAAGACGGACAATATCTATGTTTTCTTAACTCATTAGGACAAATCGGATCCTCCGGCAAGTCTTCAAAGCGTGCTGTGAACCTTTCATAGTATTTGTTGTAAAAATATGTTTTTCCGTCATCTTCGAAAAATTCATCATCGACGCTTTTACCGCCGAGTTTGAACCAATCCTTAACCGTCTCTCTTCTTTCGACGTTAGCTTTTCTTAAAATCGAAGACAAAGGAGCACCGTGGCAGCAACGATCAGCTAAATACACTTCTCTTGGATCACCCACTTCACCTAACACTGTATCAGATGATCTTATAAAAACTTCGCCGTGGAAATAACCACTTTTTAGATTAATAGATTCTTTCCACATATATGTGACCCTTGTAACTAAAGCTGGAATATTTGCCTGAGAAGTTTCGACCATCACAAAATCACCTACACAAAGCTCCGAGCCGTCAATTTCTACTTTCTCATAATAAACTTTGGTAGCATCTGCTTTAATTGGTTCCCCTATCCACGATATTTTTCTATTACATGAGCCTGTGAGTTTGACAGGCACTGCGTCATCTATTTTATCACGTTCCTTCCGTTCTACCATTTGACGATATTCTTCTTCATCTTCTGGCTCCGAGTCCTCGGCTTGTTCTACGGCCATGTTGGGGCAAAGTCGACGTACGCAAGCTTTCTTAGTTCTTCCATGACCTCCGAACTTGGCCATCGCTCGACAAGCATTACATTCACCGCAATCTGGCAACTGGCAAGCTTCACAAACACCACATCTCTTTCTTCTTAAAACTAATTCATGGTTTGTTTTATCCAACTGATTAGAAAAGAAACTTTCAAAAGTCTTTTGAACCAGCGGTGTAGTAGTAGCCTTGGTCCAGGCCTTTTTATCGACTTTTTTGTAGTCAATCTTTGCCCGAATTTTTCTTTTGCCAAATTTAATACCCATAAGTTTAATTAACTCTCTAATACATGGTAGGGTGATTAATGGCTCATCATCTTCTCCGGTTTCCAAACTAACAACCTGGTCACATACAAACTGTGCATGTTTATGCAACATTTCCTCGGACATTTTTTTATCGTTTAATTCAGGAATGACTGACTGACATATAATGCCAACTAAGTCTTCATATGTTGGTTGAAGATAGTGATATTCTTCTAAGTATTCCACCACAACTTTACTGAGCCAAATTTTTTCATACAAATTGTCCATTAGGGGTGTGTATGCCTCACTTGGCTTTAATAAATTATATTCACCAAATTCTGTAGATAGAGTTATACAATTTCTGGTACCACCATCAAAGCCATGAATGAACCTGGAAAGAATTTCATCACATGAGTTTGTATTTTTTTTTAAATTTAACTTCAAATAGAACCTTATAAAATTAATCTTATCATTTACCACTCAATAATTGGACCAACATCTTTTACAGGAATAGAATCCTCATCAATTTCCTGAGAATCAGCACATATAGATTTTAAATATCCAGACATATAGATCCTAACATCACTTTCAACCAAACCACCATCAATTGGACAAAGATGTCCATGTTGATCAAATATTGAGAAGCCAGTTATGTTTGTTTGTGGTCTTTCCATTATATCTCCTTCATCACCTAGAGAAAAAAAATTCAACTTAGTTAAGTTATCAGTTGATCCCTATGTCATTACACTGTGTTTTGCCTTGATATTGACAGAAACAAATATTCCAAGTTAGCGGCAAACCTTCGAGACTAAAGAGACATTGGAAGAAGAAGAATATTATCTTATATATAAAATTCTCGTGTCACAATTTTCGTTCCCGTACTCCTCCGTAACGGCTTGACCAATTCTCATGAAATTTTGTGAGCATATTGAATAGGTCAGAGAATCGGCCAACATCTAATTTAAATACCGCGCGGACAACAATTATGTATAATACTAACTATCTGAGCAATATTACTTGAATGTTACTCTTAAGTAATTCAAGGTATTTAATCTATAGATGGTCACAATAGGACACAAAAACACATACTTATTTTAATCCTCCACTCTTTTCTTGTAAGAAATGATTGGTAAAGGGAAGTGTATTTGACGGAGGAGGGGATGCATAGTAAGTTAAAATAAAAATTTAAACAAAAAAAATGTTGCAGGTACAGTTAAATTTTGAAAGACATCTCAAGATAATGTTTTGGTAATCTCTGTCTAAGAAGAAAGATCACAAATAGATTAACAAATCAGTTTTAGATTAATTTTACCTGAGGCTAATAGTAACTTTTCATTTGTTAACGCAATAAATTCTTCAACAGCATTTTGAGGATGTCCTTGGTAGTAAATTATATCAGAGTTGTTTAAATATTGTCCACAAATATCACATCTTTCCCTATCCGCAGATTGTGTTGTGCAATTTTTGTTTATATCAGTAACTACTTTTGCATCTTTTAATTCACTGTCATTTTCAGTGCAATTACTCTCATTATTCGTTTTTTCATTGCTGTACTCTTCCTTTTCACATTCCTCGTTAGAATCCTCTTCTTTATCTTCAATTTCAGTACTATTGGTATCATCCATAGTTTTATTTACCTTTTTCATCTCATTTTCTTCAATGATGTCTGAGTCATTACATTTGATCTTTTTCTGCAAGTTTATATTTATCCAAATCAAATTATTGAAATTTACATAATTTTTTTAAAATAATAAATGGATTTTTTTATTAACAATTAGTACATCATATTAATGGTATCAGTCTATAATAGTTAAGCCACATGCAACCTTTTTAGACCTTATTTTTAATATATCAGCAATTCAAAACACTTATCAAAAAAAGACATACATATATTTGTTAACTACTTACATTATCACTATCTTCCTCCTCCGAAGAACTTCTTTTTCGTTTAGCACCAAACATATTTGTAATTTTTAATTGTATTCCATTCTTAATAGATTTTTGTCCAGAACTGGAACAAAAAGGAACATGAGAGTTGTTAAAACCATTATGTATATATTTTTTAATTGTCTGTAATTTTAAACTACAATAATTAATTTTTACAGCTCTAAGTTAGGAGCAGTATGCATAGCAGAAAAGACTATGAAACCAAACTCAGCAAAGTTTTACTTCTTTCCAACATCCAAACTAAAATACTTCCTTGTTTAATATCATCATTGCACAGTGAGACTATCTTCACCTATGACATACAGTTGTTCTTAAATTATGGCTTTTAAGCTGAAAATATATGCAAGGAAGTTAAGCTATTTTTTACTTCACATACAAAGTTGTACAGCTATTTAAGAAGTTTTTGTTCTTACCAAATTGATGATATACTTTCTGTATTACTATTGTAAGTTGTAATGGTTTCTGTACTTTCTTTAATAGTAGTGTTGATAAATCCAGGCATTTTGAGTAGAGTAAGTATGCAACTCCAAAGTTATGTCAGGAAACAGGGAAAGATATTTTTAGGTTACCCAAATTATAAAACATGTTATAGCTTCGACTTAAGGTTACAAACGTAAGTTTATAAATTAAGCTAAACACTTTATTAACTTTAAATTCTAATACAAAAGAGACAATGTACAATTTGAGTATTGAATGTCAATGTCTAAATTGGCGCGCAATCTTAAATAGTAACAAATGTTGAAAGTTAGAGCAAAGACAAAGTGCGCAAAGAATGTCGAAGACTTCTCAATACACCCAGTATATGAACAAAGAGTATATAAAATATGAACTTAAAAAAATAGTTTTTCCGACATTATGTTCTCTCTTTTATAACCTTTTCCCAAAAATAGGTTTTTTATATATTTTAAAAGAATTCGATTATAATATTCGGTTTTAAAAACAATACTAACACAATATCAAAGGCACTATTTCTATGCATGAAACTTAATATTTCAGACATTGACAGTTGACGTGTGGCTGTCATTGTCATCAACAAAATTTTAAATAAGGTGTTGGGTCCACTAGCAACTAAAAGAAGAAGAAGAAATAAGGTGTTAATAATATCTATAGCCAGCTATAAACATATTCCGGAATAAATAAGGAAATAAATGATTGAGTCACAACTTTGGATATTTATAAATAAGAAGATACTTTTGCAATGATTACACATAATATTTATAGGTGCACTAGTTTTTTTTGGAAAATCAATTCTATCAGATTATTTTCGTCAAGTGTACTTCCTGATATTGATTTAAACTATTACTGCAATATTGAAAATATAAATGAAATTAAAAATAACATTAAACGAAGGAAAGGTATCGGAGATGTTGATAAAGCTTTAAATTTGTATAATACTTTGAAAACTACTCCAAATGGAGATCAATGTAGTGACTTAATAAAATTAAATCTTTTTAAAGAACTAAATATTTTACCAAATAGAACACATCCGATTGTCGTAAATTATGCTGACGAACCACAAGTCATTCACCAAATAAACCAAAAAAAGGACTTTGGCACACACAAACCTTTAGAATTTAGTAAAATCACAGAGCTTTTAAACCTAATGAGAACAGATAAATTAGGATATACCTGTGGTAATAAAAGTTACTACTACTTTGGAGCATTAGCAGAATTAGAAGAAGCTTTAATTAAGTATACAGTTAGTACATTAATAAGCAAGGATTTCTTATTAATATCTGTACCAGACATATTACCAAGGAATTTACTCGAAGGCTGTGGAATGACTATTAACACTGACAGAACCCAGGTAAATATATAAATCTTAATCCGTAATAATCTAGCAATTCACATTTTGATTTATTTTATTTTAATATATCACATTTAAATAAATTTAAACGTTATTACTATTATAATTAAATATGTTCCATACATTTTTACAGATATATTCTTTAGATCCTTCTCACCATGGACATGATATGTACTTGTCAGGAACATCAGAAATGTCCCTTGCAGGGTTACTGTCTAATTCTGTACATTGTGCAGAAAAACTGCCCTTGAAATTAGCAGCTGTTAGTAGGTGTTATAGAGCTGAAACATCAAATGTTACTGAGGAAAGAGGTACTTACAGGTATGTAGTTAAGAACAAGTAGTTTGTTTTAGATTTAACAATGTTTTTATTTAATCAAAGCCAGCAAAGCATTGCATTTTCTCCTATATCTATATTTAGGCTTAAATTTAGATGCAGCAACTCCCCAACACACCTAAAATGTTGTTCTACATTAGACACTCTTATTTCCAAGCTGTTAAGATGTTTTATATCCCCTATAAGTACTCTTATTTACTTCTCTTCTAGAGTTCATCAGTTTACAAAAGTTGAAATGTTTGTAATAACTAAACCACAAGAATCTGATGGTATGTTGGAATACATAAGGAGTGTTCAAGAAGAGTTGTTTTCCCCATTAGGGCTTTATATGAAAGTGTTGGATATGCCACCTCATGAGTTAGGGGCACCAGCCTATAGGTATGTTGTTTCTGACATTTACCAATTTGATTAAACTTCCAACTTTATGAACATCATTATGTGATTAATATCTGTAAAAATAAAACTATTCTTTTAGAAAATATGACATTGAAGCCTGGATGCCAGGACGGAATTCGTATGGAGAAATTTCAAGTTGCAGCAATTGCACAGATTACCAATCAAGAAGATTGCATATTAAATACACTGATAATGATGAAGAAAATTATGTTCACACTTTGAATGGTACCGCATGCGCTATTCCAAGAATGCTGATTGCATTGCTTGAAACACATCAAGATCCGAAGGGTAAAATCATCATACCCAAAGTACTACAGCCTTTTATCAATGGAAATACATTTATTGGGAAAAATACTCAAGTACCAAAATTAAAGCTACGGAAATAAAGTTTAATGAATTATTTATTGAATTGTGGAATCATGATTTTGTTACAAGTTTTTGTTGCTTGGATGCTTTTTTCATTTTAGCCTTAAATTTATTTATATCAACAGTAGGTTCATTGGAAACTGGTACACTGTCTTTTACTTTTTCTTGTGGAGGTATGTAGTCTTTCTTCCTCTTTTCTTCTCGTACTTTCTTATTTTGCAATTGTTTTTCTTCTTTTTCATGTCGTCGTTTAGCTCTCTTCTGTTCATCCTTCAGGAAGTATTCACCACTGGCTAGTTGTTGGTCAATTTTACTTTCAGGCTGTGGTGGTGGGAATGGAGTATAAGGCTTCTTTTTGACCGTTTGTTTTGGTTGTTTCCTTGGTACATTTTTACTCTTAAATGTAGGCAAAAACCTATCCCAACTTTCATTTTTTAACCTAGGGTCTTTCATTAACTCTCTTTTAATCATTAAACTCTTAATATTATACATTGGATGAATGTTTTTCATAGTATCTTCTACAATACGCCTTACTTGAATAAGGCCTTTATATGGACCGACAGCTGAAACTGTGTTACCCTGCACAAGAACATAACATTCAGTTAATAATTCTATAGATTTCAGTGTCACTCCATTTGGACCAATAAGACGTTGCCTTCTTTTTAAAAATGTTTCCTTTTTGCGAACAAATGAGTTTATTTTAATAATGTCACATCCAATTTCATCATCAAGCACTCTGGAAGCTTGTTCAAATGGTACACTTCTAGAAAGCAGTTTCATAAAGTCTCTTGCCTTTATAATAATATAAGGATCCCATGTTTTCTTTGTTGTTTTAACGGTTAGGCTTCCTTCTATGAGATCTAATTCTGCTATTATATGATGTTCTTTTAAAACTTTCTGCACAAGTGGCCAACATTCTTTTAAATATTGTTCACGATATTTAGGAAATAAAGTTGCAAATTTACTTTCTTCTAGAAGCCCATGAGGATTATCTTCTGGGGTAAATTTCGGAATTTTTATAGCCCATGCATTATCAACGGGCCCTGTCTCTGCCGTAGTCTGATCTTCCATTTTTAAATCAAGCTCAACTCCGCTAGTAAAAACAATAGTTAAGAATTCAAATATAATTCATTTTCATAATTTTGACTTGTATGAAAACTGGTAAACTTATGAAATTAACCTCACTTTTACGTGACATAACCATAGATAAGTGGCAATGTTTTATTAATAATTTCGTGTTACCAAAGAGTATACAAAAATCTTCTGGTTGCTACCTTTTTTTTATTATCTGTAGCTGTTACTTTGACTATAGATAAATGGACTACGCAAATACCGCCCTTGAATTTTTGTGTTTTGTTTTGTAAATTTTTACGCGAGGTAAGAAAAAGTCGCCAATGACACCGGTGCATATAATATACACGAAATTTAAACGTCTTTATATCTACTTGTACTTGATTTGTATATCAATACAAAAACAAAAATCATTTGTGTCCTCGTTTTATATAATTTGACAGTTATTCCTGTTCTATCTTTCAGAAGTCGTCTAATGAAAGTCATTTGTAGTACCATCCTTAATAAAATCTTAACATAAAAGCTAAAGAAGTAGTTTCATTTACTTTTCAGCAGTGACCAGTCCTTTTAAAATGGTGTACTCGTGTATTCCTTCAGTTCGCACACATTCATCACATCGCTACACTGTGTAATCTATGGAAGCCGGACTCTGTTTTTATGCTCTTTCTCTTTGGTGTACTGTAAACTGTGAAGTTACGAAACACACACATAGCATGGAAAAATTTCATGACATGTTGTGATTGTGTTGTGAGACATGTTCCCACCTCGTACAAATGTCCATATTTTGATTTGAATATATAATTAGTGGATATCTTGTTTCCTCTTTTTACTTTAGCGTTGACAACGTACGTTAAAAAAAACTAAATCAAACAAATGAATTGTTATTGTCAAGTTTGACATTCACATTGCACTTTGATTTTGTCGAAACTTGTTTGAGAACGTGTTTCTTTTGTTTACGCAACGCCGCAATGAACATGGAGTGGACAAAAGCCGAAACAATAAAATTTATAAATCTGCTAAAAGGATTTCCATGTTTATGGAACAGTCAAAACAAAGACTTTAAAAATCGACAGAAACGTCGCGAAGCTTTAGACTATATAGCCCAAGAATCAAATACAGATACAAGAGCTGTGGAAAAAAAAATGGTATCTCTAAGAACTCAATACAACAGAGAAATAAATAAAATTAGAACGAAGACACACGCGGGCTATGAACAGCCAACATCCAGTTGGTATGCTTATGATCTTCTGCATTTCTTAAAAGATAACAGTAGTCCCAAACCTGCAAAAGATTCGTTTACAGTAAGTTCAAATATGTATGTACAAAATTACGTGATAATGAAGCCTATACAATAACATATTATCAGTAAGCATAATTTTGATGGCACATATGTATAGTAATACATATGTGCCATCAAAATTATGCTATAGAATAGAATAGTATCTCACAATTTTCGAACTTGTCGAAAACTTATCTTTGTAATTAATAAGAAAAACCTTAAACTAAGTTTACATTTCGGTTGTTTCTCGTAAATTGATTTTGCTATCAGTGTATTTAATCGTAATTTGTAAGTTCTGTCTTGTAGAACTTGTATTAAAAATATAGGATTATTTACATAGAAACAATCAAAATGTGCATATGAAATAAGTACATTTCATTCAACTTATAAACAGTGTTTATTCAAATATTACAGCGTAAAATAGTAATATTTTGAGGTCATGTCATTTCTCTTCTGCCTTTTGGGCGACAAAACTAACAAACCATATCCATCTGTTCAAACAATCTATTGTTGCTGCAGGTTACTGTAACATGTTGCTGCTATTGTATTAAGTTATTGTAGAGCAAAATGTAATCAAAATACCGTTCAACAATATAAGCTATATTACACATTTTTTCAAATAACTAAAAAAGTATAAACCACCTCACCATTATAGGTAAACTTGATTAAAATTAAACAATTTTAATGAATTAATATATGTTATTTTTAGATTACATTCACTCCAAATAAAAAGGAAGAATATGGCGATCCTTATGATTCCGGTTCTAATCAATCACCAACAAACACACAACAATCACAGCTGTCCAGAAGATCTAAAATGAGGAATAGTGTGAACCAAATGAAAACATTGAATTTATTAAACCATGCATCAAATGCAATAATAAACAGACAGAAAAAGGATGAGTTTTCAATTTTTGGAGAAGCAGTTGCAAGTGAACTACGTGATATAAAATCAAGAAAAGAAGTGATAGAGCTGAAAAAAAATATAATGGATATGATTTACATTACAAAGATGAACATTTTAGACACAGAAAAAACCACCCCGACTTCGCCTCCTCCAAACTCGGAGGCAAATTTAAATGAAAAAGAAAATACATCTGGTAGTTCTGATATCCATTCAATTTTGGGAAAGGTTGAGGTAGCTATGGATGGTGAATGGATGAATGGAGACTCATAAAATATGACTTTTGTGTATAACACACTGAGTGGCTCCATGGGTACTGTGGTAGTTTTTTTATTCTCAAGTTATGGAAAGGTTCATGAAAGAACACCATTTACATTATTAGTCAATGATTTTTTCTATTTTATTGTTTAACTACTTAAAATGTCTAGATGTCAAAACACAACAAGATCTGGACGAAAGATGTTGACTTACCATTCAAAATGTTTTATTAATATTAGAATAATATATGATTTAATATAAGTATTAAGATTTTTATTTTTTAAACTGACTGATATGTAATGTTTTGCCCTAAGCTTATCTGGGGGGGAAAAATCTTGACCGTTTGACATTCTCAGGGGGCGCTAGTGAGCTGTCCTAGTATTAGTTTGATTTATGTTCACCCGGGTCAGAAAACTTTGTTGGTTTATAAATATTATTTCAAGTCAAGATTACAACAAAAAAAATTGTCGATATAAATAAAGCATTGCTTAGGTCTTGAGGTGAAATGTATGGACACCCATTTGATTTGCTCAAATAGTGAAATCGATACATGTAAATAAAATTGTCATTTATAAAGTTACTTTAATTTGATTTTGCTCGGCAGCATTTAAGGGGCACTATCAGTTGGGTTAATTGGTTATAACGTTAACTATTTCTTGTTTAATATTTTTACAATCTTTAAAATTACAATAGTAAGTTAAGACTTGAAATAAGTGAAATGGGAAGTTTTTTTCACCTACCTTAGTTATTATGCTTGACTGAGAGGAAGATTTTATTTTTACCCCATTGCAACCTAAAGTCACACCTGAACTGGTGAGAGGCGCTGCTATCTATCTATGCTATATATGGTGAAAAAATGACATGACAGCTACAGTACAAAGAGTATTTATATACTCTTTGCCTTTTAAATTTTTTGAAGTCGACAGGGGAACGCTAGGTGAGTTATTATAATTCAGATTAACTTAACTCTAACCTATTTAAAAGCCACTGCTTGGAGAACGAATGTTTCTCCGTGGACCGTCCACCTAAGCGATCTAAGAGCTCGGTGACCTCCCAATCCGGTAACAATAACGAAGTAATAGCCCGTGCCGAGGCTCCTGAGGGAGCCATCGATTCTTGTTACTCTTAAACAAGTTTCAGTGCCACCTGCGCTCGGCCACCTCAAGCCCGGTGAACATGTAAATGCCTCTTGAAGGCACACTACTCAGTCACCAATAAAAAGAATGATGACATAACTCAATCGGTTCAGTTAGCCGTGTCGATCTATGTCAGTCTTTCCCAAAGTGGACGATAACGCTCCCTTGAGTTTCGTTTAGAATTCTCCGTTAATAGGTCACAATAATTAAGTAATTTAATTTGAAGTTATACTCGTTTTTAAATATGTGAAAATATGGGGGCGCTAAACAAATATTCTCAAAGTGGGCAGTAGACAAAATAAGTTTGGGAACTACTGATCTATGTAGACCTATTTTGGAGGGCAAGAGGACGAGATTTCATTTGATTAATATTCCTTTATAACTAAGAACTAGACTAGACTAAGAATAGTCAGCAGTGAATAAAGAAACATGCGTTACATGATGGAGTGAAGCATCACGTCACAATGGTATCAGAAAAATAAAGTTTTGTTAATTTTTTAATTTTATTAAATCACGTTACATTTATTATTACATACCAGTCTATATAAAAATAGAGCACACTAACCCTAGGATTTTCAAACATTTTTGTTATATATTTAAATGTGCTTATTGCCAAATAAAATAAAGCCGATAATTATATTCATACATTACTTACTATATCTGAAAAAACCTTTTATGCATATAATTTCTAGTTTATAACATTACTGATACTAGAGAAGATATTTTGAATAGACATAAAATACCACTAGATACCATGAGATATTTAATTTAACTCGCAAAAAGCGGTGCTTGCGAAAGGTTTACCTCGTTATAATATTTCCAATATAAAAATAAATATATTAATATGTGAAATTATATATATCTTATTGGTTTTATAATTTTCTAACTAATGACATAAAAGTTTCTATTATATTTTGCGTAACATAAAAAAGCATTTAACGATTGATAACGCACCTAGAAATAAATTGAAATTACTGTGCCATGGCCTAAATCTAAAAAATATTTTTTTTTTACTAAAGTATACCGCAATACTTTTTAGGACCACAGTGGCCTAGACTTGGGCTTGCTATTTACTGTATTAAAATAGAAAAGAAACAGCATTTGTGTAACTGACAATACTGAAGAATGTATGGTTAAAACAATTCAACCATACATTCTTCGGTATTACTTACACAAGAGATATATACATACATATATGAAAGAATAGCATAAACTATGTCAATACTCCCTAGGGAAAAGAAAGAAGATAATGAATTGTTGGAAAAAAGTCTGCCATAAAAATATTAAGAACAGTACAAGTTTGGGTACAATATTAAATTGACTACTGATTTTTTTATCGCACAATTTCTACAAAATTGCAATATTTAAATGAACATTTAAAAAGTGTATAGCCAGATTATAATTTTATAGATGTTTGTTTTTTAAATATTTAGGCTTTATGGAAATTATACTTAGTGCCCATAATAGTTGATATACTAATCTTAAAACTAAATAATGTTTGGTGCAAGTTAATCTATGAAAAAGTTGGCCATATTATTATATTGTTCGGACCAAGCAGCATACGAGGAGCCATCCATCTCAGGCGCGTGGCTGTTGGTGCCGAGCAGCCTGTGACTGGAGCCACCGATGCGAGCGCCGCACTCCACACATTGACCCACTTCCATGGCGCCGCCACATTCTCCGATGCAATAGAAGTGGCCGTTAGGGCATTTGTACCAGTGACCGGCTTTAAGACCTATAGCTTTAACAATCAAATCGCGCTCCTCTTTGCTTACTATACCAGAAAGTTCAACCTTTTTCTGTAAGTTACTTAATGAATTTAGAGCTTTTTCTTCTTCAAAAACATTCCAGCCAAGTATGAGCTGTTTGGCCGCGGCCGCGTATTGCGTCAGTGCAGAATTCTCCGCGACCGCTCTCTTATACACCATATGACCTGTTATTTTGTTCAGTTGAATTATGTAATTCAATCTCTTTATTTCTTTTCCAATATCTGTTTGTTGCTGTTCGCTAATTTTCTGTGTATTTGTGTTTAAATATTGACATATTGTTTCAATGTGTATCCGCAGGTCCACTTTCGATTCGTCCATTACGATTGCGAGTGATTTATCGTAAACATCAGATATCATATCCAATATTTCTAGAAATATGAAAGCCATCTCCAAACTTAACAGTGACCTCTTCTTCTTTTGATTACATTTCGCTGATAACTTTGAGAGTGATTTTTTCCATATCGGGATATCTGAAAGTTGTTGCTTTTATAATAGAAGAAAAATTAAACATTCTATATTGAGAAACGTCAATTTTTTCCTCTAACAAGGTAAATATAAGGATTTTCATTACAACCAAAAATCTTAAATATTACGGTTACGACAATTTAAAAAATATAAGCAAATCTAAAGTTTAAGCAGTTTTAATATTAAATCAATATGTTACCTGTGCTAATCGCTTTAATTTTTGCCTTAAATTCCTTCACTGCATTTTCAAGCTCATTCTGTTTGATTTTTATCTGTTCCGTAGTTCCATAAACCCGCTCTTTGACCGGATTGATCTCGAGAGCGAAGGTTCTGTTGACGAGGTCCTTGTATCTGTTGGTGTTGATGATGGGCGTCCTGCAGAAGGGGCAGGTGCGGATAGCGATGGTATCCCTGTCCGCCGTCATCAGGCTGTGCAACTCCTGCACCTCCATCACGTGCTGACAGTCCTGCAGCTGAATGAACCTGCAATACATTGCACACTGCTGTCCCTTATTATTTAATGAGCAGACTTGACGAGATAAATATTTTCCAAGTAGTTTTTAAAGATTTACAAGATTAAAGAATTAGTTAAGAAAATAATGATGTAATACTTGGCATCATCATCGTATTCCTCGCCGATGAAACCCGTGGGGAAGTTGTCGGGGCGGCAGAGTTTGCAGATGTCGGGACAGGGCTCGCCGCACAGGCCGCGGCAGGGGTGCCCGCAGCTCAGGGCCCGCGGGCAGGGCGCCTCGCATGCGGCCCGCGAGCACGCCTCGCCGCAGCGCTGCTGGCACGTCCCGTGCGGGCATCGCCGACTGCACGCCTCCTAGCCTCCACAAAATGCACGCATTATTTGCTGTTGCAAATACTCCCAACTCCCGCCTTAGCTTAATTTATAGTCTTTACAAAAACATAATTTTTAAGAAACATTTAGCAGTCAAGTGTGTCTGGAAGCTTTATGTTATGGTTTAATGCTGATCGGCGTTGAGCCGAGGCGTGCAGCGTACCTGGCAGGGCGTGCACAGCTCGCCGCACAGCTTGTTGCACTGGGAGTGCGTGCACCGTACCTCGCACCGCTTGCTGCACGGCGGGCACACCTGGTTGCACGGTTCCTGGCACCTAAACATTTCATCTTACATTTCAAATCAACACCACAATCATTATTGTAAATATACTGTCATAATGCGAAAGTTTGGATGGATGGATATTTGTTACTACTTTCTCAAAAACGTCTTAACCGATCTCAATAAAATTTGGCACGGTTCTAGAACAGAGTTTGAAAGAACACGAGTTTTTATTTGCACTCAACTGTACAGACGAAGTTACGGATAAAAGCTCGTCTTATGATTCCTTACTGATGTCCACAGATGTTAGTTTGGTGACAGGTCTGGCTGCAGGCGACGTGCAGACGGCCCTGGCGGCACTGGGAGCACGTGCCCCCACACAGGTGCCCGCACGCCAGCAGCGCCCCGCACGGCGCATCGCAGTGCCGCAAATATACTTCATCTGTTAGTTCTTACAAAACAATTTTATCGTATTATTACTTCTTAATTGCGACATTAGTATCCATTGCACACTACATTACACTAAATTCTTTACAACGACACGGAAACTATCAATGCATAATGTAAGAAAAATGTCACGTGGAGCATCCGATGTTTACAGACAATGGGCCCCCGTTGTTAAATTTGGGTTAAGTATACTGAGCCACGTCAAATCACAGCATATTATTTTCAAATTAAAAAATTTGGATAGCAGGAAATTCATATTTTTTAAATAGCTTACAAAACTAGATATTCAAATAATTAGGCTTAGTAGCAATAAATAAATGTCAGAATATAAACTACATTGCAAAACTGAACTAATGCGTCATATCGTCTCGTGAGAGGACGCATGGAAAGATAAAATATTTTCTTTCTGTGCATCCTATCCTCCGTCGATTAAAGGTAGGCAACGCGTATGCAATTGCGTATGACTATGGGCAACGGACACTTCGCTATCTCAGCGATTTCCGGCGGCCGCTCGCTCGTTTGCCACCTCATGATATAAAAATATATATATATATACTTTGGAGGTTTTTAGGCACGTGCGATAGTTGTAAGAGAGACGCCATTGTATCGCTACGTCCGTAAAATTGACATTAAAAAAACGACATATTCCAAAGTAATTAAAAATCCACAATTTAGCAGAACATCGCAATTACAAAAAAATTAAAATATTTATAATGGGCGTTACAATGCTGACCGGATTGGTTCTTCCTCAGATTTGTATGCTGGGTGCTCCTATTTGAGCACGTACGTAGTACGCACAGATGTTCCACAAAAATTAAATTATACTTTATTACTTAGAGTTAGGGAGTCACAAAGTTACCAGTGACGGAGTATCGTACGACGTTGCACGGCAATCGGACGTTGTGTAAGCAAGGGGATTTGTAGATTTGGTCCGCGGTGAGGGTGCAAGTGGTGACGTCACAGCGGTCTGCACAGCGGCCGAGGCAAGCGTGGCCGCAGGACAGTGTGCGCTCGCACCTCTCGCCGCACACATCGCGAGTCGCCGCCTCCTTGCATTGCACCTTCACTTTGTGCCCGCACTCCGGTATTACCTTTGTTACCTTCACATAAAATAATATATTCATATAAATACGAATGATTGGATGTTTGCAAGAAGGCATCTCAAGAACGGCTGTGTGGTTCTAGCTGAAATTCGTCATAGTTGTAGAACATAGTCTGGAAGAACACCTAGGCTAATTTTCTTTTAATTCCACGCGGATAAAATAAAATACAATTCGAAAATTTTGTGATACTTATGTTAGATTGATAAATTTAGGATTATATTATTTGTATATGTAAGCTATGTTTATTGGTTAGTTGTGATACATTGTAGGTATAGTATATAATAACCATTTGTGTGCAGTCTCCACATGTCTCGAAGCATTTCTTCTTGCAGAAGTGTCCGCACGGCAGGGAGCGGGCACATTTCTTCTTGCATTTTGTGTCGTCCACGGATTTGTTGCAAGCGATGAGTTCAGCATGTTTACAGTTGGCACGTTTCTTTGTAACCTTTAATTATACAATAGCGTATGTAATATTTAGCTGTGAGAAGAATAGAAATCGAATAAAATATTTAAATTGCTGAAACGTTTTAGACTACAATTTACAATTGAAAAGACATACAAAAATTTTCAAAAATACTACGCACTATTATTTTGTAAAACACAGATTCAAAATTTATTCTGACATATATTAACTCAAAATTATAAATAAAAAATATTATATAAAAATTATTTTTGTACACACTTCCACAACGCATGGATCACAAGCTTCATGACATTTCTTGGGGCACTGGTGGTTACCGCGGTCACCATCAAGACCCGCCGTACATCCTTGTTTGGCTTTTGCGCAAGGCTTTTGACATACGTACTGAAAAAAAAAACATGAAAAGAAATAGAAGAAAACAGGACGCATGCGCGATTTCTTTTTTTCGTGTTAAAAAAAATGTAATTATAGGAACAAAATAAACATCCTGTAATTATCAACATATAATTTTCTTTTTTTATTAAAACTTACTTTTTCATGATGAGGATCATTGTCGACGTGGCAAGTGCGCTCGCATTTGTGGCCACATTTCTCAACCCTGTATATGCAGGGTTTGGGACAAACTACAAATTTCTCATCCAAGGAACAGTACTTCTTTGCCTAAAAATAATTTATGTATTTACTTTTAAAAGTGACATTAATAATTTTTTATAAACCTTCCCGCAACAAATACACGTGTAAAATATTCCCAATGTTTATTATGAATAAATTATGATATTAATATGAGTTTAGTAAGTGCCCCTTCTCTACTCTTCAAGGCCTTAGTGTTTCATGCGCACAAAGAACAAAATTTATAGTTTAACGTGATAAAGCAAATACCTCATGTTGACAATTTTTTAAGACAACGGTGATGATGGTGTCACACTTAACAGAAGGATCTGTGATGTCGAGATGGCAGCGCAGCTGCATGTCGTGTGCGCAGGGCAAGCGGCGTGTCACCAGCACGCTGCACGGCGCGCAACTCTCCGCGCACGCCAGCGTGCACACGTGCCCGCTCTCACATATAATTCTATAAACATTTACCTCAAAAATACCTAGTATAATAACGTAGGGGAATCGAAGGGGGATTTTGGCAGTTAAATATAAAAGGAGAACCTTACATTCAATCGAGAACTCCCCCCACAAATAAAACGCTCCATATAGACTGGCTTTTCAGGATAGCGGGTCGAAATATTAAGTAAAAAAATCTATTGTTAAAAGACCGAGATCGTGAGTTCGAGACAAGATGAGTTAACTTCATACAGAAAAGTCTACTTACAAATATCTGTCAACTTGCACGGTACACAAGGAAATAACAGAGGAAAAAGGAAGGAGACCTAATTTTAGTCCTCACTTACTTCCTATCCTTTTTCATATAACTAAAGTGTGGGAAGTGCAAGTGGGATTTCCGGATGAGACCGATTTATTATCTAGATATTGTCGGCAACAGACTATCCTTACTAGATAATGTATAACGTATTTACCTTTCACATTTCATTGTGCACTTTATGTTGACATGTCCGCGATCGTAGCCGTGACATATCAGCGGACATGGATGTCCGCATGTCAGATTCATAGTGCACTTATTCAAACACCCTCCTTCTGGAAATTTCTCAAAGTCTGCCGCATCTGCAATCTGAATAATTAAAACAATTAACGAAAATATTTAACATTATATTCGCATTTACGAAATTCTTTAGCTAGTCGTCGCCTTAATTCATGAATTAAGATTTTCAAATAGCTTTATGTATTTTTTCACGTTGATTTTAACAGCATTTAAGGGGTAAAAAGTTTTCGCTTCATGTATAAATCTAATCTGAATAATTTTATAAATGCGAATGTTTGGATGGATGGATATTTGTTTGAAGGTATCTCCAGAGCGGTTGAACTGAACCGGCTGAAATTTAGCATAGACATAGAACATAGTCTGGAAGAACACATTTGGCTTTCTTTAAATTCCGCAGACGGAGTCGCGGGCGACAACTAGTATTGATTACAAATCCTAATACTAATAGTACTCTTTCCCTTCCCACCCTTTTTCTCATAAGGAAAGGACGGGAAATGGACTTTCCGGATGAGAGGATGCATGGAAAGGGAAAATGTTTTCTGTCTGTGCATCCTCTCCTCCGTCGATTAAAGGTAGGCAACGCATATGCAATTGCGTATGTATATGGGCAACGGTCACTTCGCTATTCAGCGATTTCAGGTGGCCGCTCGCTCGTTTGCCACCGTATGATATAAAAAAAAAAACAAAGAGATTGAAAGGAGTTTCGATGATATATTTAGATGATCTATTGAGAGACGTTGTAATTTCCAACTTACCCATAGAATTTCTGCGGGATGCCGCTCGCAACGCAAACGCAGTCTACTCCCGAGCGATCCGTTGTTTTCCAAAGTTGTTGCGATTTTCTCCCAAAGTTCAGAATTCGTTTTCAATAAGTCCATATTTCCAAATAAATAGAAACCTTAAAGGAATGAAATTTTCTATAAATATTATGTTACTTGGAATTGAATGAAAGAGGTATGCTTAGATGGTTTAACGCGTTTAAAGGATGAATGAATGAAGATCAACAAAGAAAATTTATAGTGGATATATAATCGTGGTCATGGATGTCCTAGATGGAGTTACACCGTTCAGTACCAGCAGTACAACCTGAAACTGACGAGCATGTATGGGTGTATTTATTTTTAGACATTATTAGTTACAATCCTTTGTCGCGAATGGCGCGCATCATTACAAAATCAAGTGTCAGAATGATTAGTGTGGGGACATAAACGTCGACATTTTAGTAAGGCTAGTATTGCGCCAGTACACCGGCACTATATCGGATTTTCTTCCTAACAGTTTGAATATAGAAGAGAGAGGTGTATCAAGACCGCGCCAAATGGAGATCCGTGTTATCTGTCCATACCTTACAGATATATTTTGAAATTAAATAATTACCTTCTCGTGCTCTGGACAAAGCCACGCAAATCCGGTTTACGGTTCCCAAGAAACCAATTTTGTTGTTATTGTTATTCCGCACGAGTGATAGGATAATAATTTTAGATTCCTCGCCTTGATAATTGTCAACGACGGTGATTTTGATGGCCTTCAAGTGCGCGTATAATGCGCGTTGCTGAAAGTTATGGTGGATCATTATTGTTTTATTTATAGTACCACTTTTATTATTTTACTAACGGTCGACCGCGAATTCATCAGTGCGAAATTAAAGATAAAAAGTAGTATATAATATGCCCGCATACAATATGTACATTTCCGTCAAAGTCCCGTTAAAATCGGTCCAGCGTTTTCGAAGATTAACTGGAACATATGCGACCTTGCGGACAGACTAATGCCCGAATACTGAAAAATTTCAGTATTCAGCCGGTAGAGACACAAAAAAAAATGGTGTTACGTTATACCTCAATGTATGTTTTTATTTTCAGTATGATCAAATATGACACTGAATAAAGTTATAATATTGTATAGCTTGACTATTTTGGTTTAAAAGTACGTTATTTTTTTTAATGCGACAGTTTTTGCAAAAAAAAAAACAGCAACCATACAACAAAGTGTATTCACGATTTTCTTTTATATATATATATAAAAGAAAATCGTGTTAGTTACACTATTTATAACTCAAGAGCGGCTTTACTGATATGGCTGAAAATTGGTGAGGAGGTAGCTTAGAGTCAGGAAACTGACATAGGATACTATTTATTCGATGTTTTTTTTTAATTTTTTCGAATTTATGCCTTGAAGAGCTACTTTTTATTTAACTTACTTATATTAAAAATGCGAAAGTTTGGATGAATGTGATGTGGATGGATGAATGGGTGGCCAACACTAATTAATTTTTTTATATACCCACGCGGACGGTGTCGGCGACAGCTATTGTGATATAAAAATAAGATCTCTTTTATGAAATAACATCTTGGATACTTTACTTACCTTTTGCAAGTAAAACATTTGTCCGGAATAAGCGGAGAGAATTGTAACATCCTCAGGGGCATAATCCTGCTGCACGAGATAATTGGCCAAGCCGAGCACTAAATCCCCTTCTTTCTCATTGCATTTGCTTGAACTTTCGTCGACTTCCTGCATACAAAATGAGTTAAAGTTAAAATCTTTGAAAGTGAACTATGCTCAAATCATATTAAGTATCGTTTATATTCAGTCTTAAGTATAGATAAAAATAAAACCTGTAGATAGGCATTAGGTAAAGCGGAACATAAAAGTGAACCAAAAAATATATGTCGAATAAAGTTGTAATTTGAAAATAAACTCTGAATTTGACGTCAAACTTGTTCGAAACATCCTTTGGTTGCACAAAGCAGTAAAATATAAGTATTTGGTTCACAAGATGGCGATGGGAAGATTTGCTAATATAATTATAATATCATGCCTTACGTTTTCTTTGAAGTCGTGACTGAAGAAGAACAAATTAGTCGTCATCCCTCGCACGTCGGGGAAGTGTTCGACGGAGGGATGGTTGAGCAGGTGGGGGTAGATGTGGGGGGAGATGAGCGAGGCGATCTCCGGGCGCATGCGGTGCTGCACGCCCAGCCGGCTGCTGTGTATCTTGTTGTTGATCATGCGCTCGAACAGTGACACTTCGATGTTGTAATGTTTGGCTAATTTCATATGAGCAGCTGATGGCCGCAATTGTTGATGGTCACCTGTACAAAATATTATTAAAAGTGTAGGTTCCTGCATGTGTAACTTCGCTTTATCTTGCAATCTATAATATAAAAATGATTCGCAAAATGTGTATCTAAGCGCATAACTCAACAACTAATTTGGTCAATTCTTTTTTTTTCAATGTTCGTTGAAGTTCAAAGATGGTTTTTACGCCAAAAAAAATCAAATAATTGCCGGGAACTAATTTTTTTTTTCATTTCACGAGGACGTAGTCGGCCAACCTCCAGTAATGGAGAGGCATTGGAAGAAGAAGAAGAAGAAGACGAGGACGTAGTCGCGGGCGACAAGCTAGTTTCAAATAAAATTGGAATGTAACATACCAATTAGAATAAGATGTTGGCAATGTCGTGTCAGCGATGTTATTATGTGCTGTTCGAGAACTTCTGCAGCTTCTTCTACTATTACTGAAAACAATAATTCCATAATATTAATATGTTGATAAATAAAATTAATAATTAATTTGTTCTTCTTCAGTCACGACTTCAATAAATGAATATGTTGTAAACAATTCTCTTCAGCAAACATAAATGTTAAATTAACCGCTATTTTATTTAATTAATTAACTTTTAAAAATGAACTAGCAAATGTGTCGGTCGCAATAAACGTGTTAAATCGATAAAAGATTTTATTAAATTTCTATATTATGTAGCAGTTACTTATTGGATGAGCCAGAGCCTGTAGCAATTTCCTTAACCTCGCAGCCCCAGTTGTGGTCATGCCGATGACCTTTTTATTTTTCAATATCTCAAGATCTATTGCCATCCTCGTCTCTTCGTAAACTTTACTCGCCTCTGCAAATTCTTCCTGTAAACGTAAATTAAGAAATCGACTTATAAAAAGTGGGAAACATTCATGACTTTCTAATTAACGAGACGTAAATCAATGTTAATGTTCAAGTTCTCTTATGAAGTTATATTTGGTTAATTTATACTTGGTTATGGAATAATTCTAATGATTTTTACGCTTTAGTTAAGGGACTGATACCTTCCCCACGGCAAACATTTATACTAAGTAACTATTTTTAATACTTAAGTCCCAAATATATTTGTATGAAGAATGTGTTGAGTGTCACTTACGTGCAATGGGATAATGCTCTCCGTGAGTTTAGCGATAACAATATCAGCCCAAGAAAAATACAGGAACCAGCGGTCTTGAGTGGACATCTGTGTAGGATTAGCTTGAAGCCGGACGTCGTCGCGTTTGTGCCGGCGATACGCAGACATCTCCTGACACCATAAAACCATTTTGAATTTATTAAACATTTGCTATTTTAACATCAAGTATGTATGTATCACAATATTAATACTATTACTATGCCAGTAACTAAAAAACTAGTGTAAATGCTAAAGGACAAAAAGACAAATTAGTATATTTCACCGATGTCACTGTTTACGTTAAATACTCGGAGATTGTGTATGTATGGAGTAACAACTAGAGTGAGTAAACCAGCGGTTCTAAAACCTTTTTAAATAATGAAACGCCAGTCTAAACGAAAGATTACCCGTACCCTTGTGTCGAATAACTAATAGCTTCGACTGTTCGTCTCTTTTCAACCTTACTGATATGTATTTGTATTAAAACAAGAAATAACTTACTTTAAAAAGATGTATGGAGCTAATATATGAACGAATAATTTCATTGAGCTGTTGTATATCACCAGGATTTGAACATTTCTGATATTGCGCTTCCATATTTCTCATTTCCGATATAGCCTTTGGTAAAGAAAAACTTGTGGTCACGTACTCCGTCAACGACTCGACGACGTTAATATTGCATTCGTCGTTATCGTCATCCAAATCATCGAGACAAAAGTCATCCCTATTGTTTTTGTTTTCATTATCGAGTGATTCAAAATTTTCATTTTCATAAGCATCGGCCGCAGGAAGTTCAGCGTCAACATCTGTATTTTCAAATAACCATTGTTCCAAAGGATCTCCATTGCCGCGACCATAAAATTGTTTCAACACACCTATTTCAGCGACGTATTTCTGTACACACGAGTAACTCAGTACTTCATTGTGTAAAGAATAAAGACGCTCCTGTGCGTCTTTTAATGTTTTATTCAACCTTCTTATTTTATCTCTTTCATCATAGAAATATTGTTTGCCACCTTTTTGGCGACAGAACTGATGCCTTAATTCATTTAGGTTATAATTCTTCATAACTTCGCTGCGCGATTGGCCGCCGATACGTGCGACGGACTGGGTCACCGGCAGAATCGCTTCTAAAAATTGATCCAACGCATGGTTCGTGTAACAAATCATAAGAAGAAGGCAATTTTTTTCAGGCTTTAAATTCTTAATCAATGTTGCGGCAACTTTAACACCGATAAAAGTCTTTCCCGTACCAGGTGGACCTTGGATGACTGCAAATTCATGAGTCAAAGCCAACTTGAACGCCTCGTATTGAGTTTCATTGAGGCCCAACTGATTATTAGTCGGCCACGTCCTCTCATCTTCCACTACAAAACTCTGATCAATATAATAATCACATTCAATTTCGTACACTTGTTGTGGTTTTAGATAACGAGGCAGATTCTGTGTCGGCTGCAATATTAAAACAATAATAAATTATATAAGTATCACATCTTTTATGTCAACCGGAGTAGTTGAGACACCTGAATTGACATAAGTATATCGTACTAATTTTATAAATGTGAATGTTTACATGGATAGATGGATGTTTGTTTGAAGGTATCTCCAGAACGGCTGCATGAATCTCGCTGAATTTGGCATAGATGTAGAACATATTCTGGAAGAACACATAGGCTACTAATTAAGATTTTTTTTTAATTCCCCGCGGACGGAGTCGTGGTTGACAGCTAGCAAATAAATAAAATATAAAGAAGAACAGAGTTATACTGTTTGCTTACATCTACATCGACAATATATTTGCTCATAGCCAAGTGTTCGGGGAATTTAGGATCCTTGAGCGCATTGAGCACGTGGAAATAAGGCTCAAAGTAGACGTCGCTTTCTATCAAGTTGTATCTGTCCCCACTGAAACAAATGTTCACTCCGGTCGTATGATCCACCAATGCTATCGGTATCTAAAATGTTAAAAATATTTCCATTTTAAAATAAAGGTTTAGTCACCGTGATTCATAAATAATTTAGATTGGTTAATTTCTTTGAAATACTTAATTTTTAATGTTTTAAGCCAACGAGCGAGCGGCCACCTGAGTATGCCTAAAAAGCGAAGCAACCGCTGCACATAGACATCCGCAATTGCAGATGCGTTGCCTACCTTTAAGCGAAAGAAGAGGGGACACATAGAAGGAAGATATATCCCCATCCTATCCGTCCCATAAGAAAATTATAAGAGGAAATGGGACCAAGATTAGGCCTCCGGCACGCATACTCATACGAAACGCGGAATTGCTTCCACTTCATGCCTGTCTTCTGTGAGGACGTGGTATTTCCCACATTCGTCGTATTAGTGCACCGGATTTTTTGTTGCTGGCGTCAACCACTATAAAATATAAGTAGCTTAAATTGTTCTAACTTTATTGTTGAGTTTTTATGTTAATAAGCTAATGACCATCAAACTTAAATGCCGCTCACTAAACTTACCTTTCCCTTTGACAAATATTTAACATCACGATCCAAAATTGTGCCAACTATAAAGGTTTTACAGTTATCTTTGGTGAACAGTACAAGCGAACCAAACATAAAACGTTTGCTATTTTTCCAATTGGTCTTTCGAAATCTTGCCATATCTTTTGAACTAACTCGCACGAGATAGCCTGATTGCAATTGGGAAAGGAATGGTTCCACAAACACCACGTTACGTAGAACTCTAAAACAAAAAGTTTATTTAAGTAGTGATGCAAGTTAAATCAAAAAATAAAGAAAAGTGGTCGACACAGCCGTTAAAGCGTATCAAGACAAGCACGACCTTCAGTTATGAAGAATACGAAGAAAAAGGTACTAACCGGATGTGATCGTATTTTTTCTTCATAGGCTCCTTTATGTGTTGATCTGGAAAACATGTATTAGCCTTACATTACAAGACCAGATGCTGTGACGATGTTTATGCAGATTGTAAACGTAAAAAGCCTTTAGAGTAGAAAAGAGTGGTTCAGAATGAGTATAAAGTTTGTAAAAATATTATAACGTGCGCAAATAAAATTAAACATTTGTTACTTATTCCTTCGCGAAGTGGTCCGAAACAATCTTCTCGCAGCAACCTGAATTGTACATCGAGATAATGTTCTTGGTCACGATACGCGCCGTCGACAATGTTAGGTCGCACGAACGGCCGCTGCTCTAACAGGTCCTTCTGACTCGGCACCACGCTTAGTTCTCGAAAGTTCTCCGGTGGATCTCCATCGTCAACCTCCAACTGATAGGATTTAGTTTTTTGTTCCACCTGTATAAACAAACTCGGTTAGATCCTAAATGTTGTATATATTTATCTTATATATACTGAACTGTAATAACATTAAAAAATCACTAGAAGAAATACCTCAACTTCTTTCTCCTGTATTGTTAATGAGCTACGTAGCTGAGTTAATTTCAATGCATATTCGTCGGGAAGTTGAAAATCATGTCGCTCGCTAAGACCGTCCAAACAAACTTTAGAAGATGCCTCGATCAGAGCCCTGCACGTGCGGAGCGCCGTCGACGGCGACACTGTCGTCACGCATTCGCAAAACTGTATAAAATTACTCCAAAAATCTCTTTGATTCTTCCAGTATAAGTTATTTGTGCGCTTTGGTGTGCCATATGGTAAATTCAATAAGTAGTTTTGCAAGTAAATCAAAAATTGGGAATTACATACTTCTACTATAAATTTCAGTCTAAGGTTATCGAACGATGTTTGGCAAGCTTTGGACAAGATCATCATTAAGAGTGGAAATACATCGGGTCGATCTATGGGCGAATTTATAAAATCCATAAAAGCTTCTCTTTTTACGCTGATTTTCATCAGTATATCCCCGCTGTCCGCATTAGCTAATTCTTCTAAAGTCTTGAATCCCATTTTTCTTTGGCGATTGATGGGATTACCACCATGGTTCCGATCGAAATGCTGTTGAATCGATCGGTTATTACTATTGTGAACGAAACCTGTAATGAATATAATACAAAGCATAAAGATTACTGTGACTTCTGATTATTAAAATTCCAAACATTCATTAGCTATTCCTTAGGTGCAAGGCAGAAATTTGTAACGGCAGAAATTTTTAAAAATTAAGTTTCTTAGCTACCCCGGTTTCTACTTTAATAGAGTAAGGTACATTAAGCATAAAGGATATTTCCCCTTTCTGCATGTTCAAAAAAATCCATCCTTAAAAAAGGACGGTAATGTAAAGAGAACTAAAATTAGGCATATGGCACGCACACTCATCAAACAAAACGCAGAGTTTTTTCCACTTCACGATTGTCTTCTGTGTGTGTGTCCACTCATGTAACACGTGTTTTGTTGTGGGCTATATCAGTATTAAATGGATTCTTAACCAATTGCATATTTACCTTGACTACGTCCGTCCTGTTTCTGTCCCAGTTTATTTCTGGGGAAATTATGTAGTAAGGGCGCTAATAATTTAGGCCGCATGGGGTCATTTTGAAAAGTATTAGTAGTATTCTCATTGCGTCTCTGCCCCGAATTCCAAGGTATTGAAGTTCCTGATAAGCAGCATAAATATTTTATTTTAATCAAAATCCTCACCGTCGTGTGATTTATATATTTTTTATTTAAAAAGTAAATTTACATTTACCTTGCCCGAGTCTTCTTTGCCGTCTATATGAAGGTTGGCCTTTTACGCGTATGGGGACTGAATCCGAAGATGTCGAAGGTCCTAATGATAAGAATAATTATTCTATTAATCAAACTTAAATGGTACATAACTATTGTAGTAGTCAGTCATGCGGTTGTCCATCTGAACAATGACAGAATCAGAGTCGGCGGGAAGATAGGTCGTGATTGGGCAACCGCCCAGAGTGCTGGACAGAAGTAATGGGCCTTTCAGATTTGGAAATCACACAATTGAATATCATTCTTCTAACATGATTTCAAAAGCATAGTGAAAAAAGGTACCCAGGGTGCTAGTAGAGCTAAAACCGTTACTGTTTAGAATTAACGACGGTCGGTTCTTTCTAAGTCAGACTGCTGTGCCCAGGGTTTGCCGAATCTTAAACTATAACTGCAGAAAGCAGGTAATGTGTTCGTAGAAAAATGACCTATTCAAAGCCAGCACATCTTTTAGAAATATGGCTTTGCTAGGCGGTCAAGTTCAACAGGAGTGTGAAAAACTACAAAAGGTTAGACTCTAATAAGAATAACAACAGTAGCTAATCAGACTACAAGAATGCCGTCAACTAAGCCAAATTGACTTCAGCTCATCGGATAGCCAGACGGATGGTAACATGTGAAATGGACGAACTAATAATGGAACCGTGGTTCCTGTCCTATTATCATGGAAGAAAGCTAGAAAATCACGACTGCGTAGCAGCGATATCACGATGAGTTTCAAAAGACCTAGCGTAGGACTGGGCCAGTTTCGAATACGTTACAATTTGCCATATGAAGAGGTTTTCCAAATGTGCCATTAATTCAATTAATCGATATGGTGAAGAGATGCACTAATTTCATGTCTAATCCAAAATATTTAAGCTTTAATGTAGTTTCCAATACAATACAATATTTATTGGTAATGTTTAAATTATAAGTCGAAGAGCGATTTGCAAGAACTGAAAAATTTAAAACAAAATAAGATACAGAGCCATCTCGACAAGCACTGATTTCAATCTATTTTTGAATGATGTGAGGCTGGGTGCCGCTGTGACGGGTCCCGCAGCCGGTTGTAGACTGCAGGCCCTATGACGTGCGTCGACTTCTCCGTCCTGGCTTAAACTGTCCGTACTTTGACTGTATTCAAAAATAATTCTGGATACCCATTTTTTTGTGACGTTTTGTCTTATAGGGGAAATGTGTTTAGTTTAAATTAATTATTTATTTATTTTTCAGTTGGTTCTTCAACAAAAGACCACATGTTCTTACTTTAATTTTAGGCGAAATTACTACAGGTTGAGTATAATAGTTTTATAGTCGTATAGTCTAATGTTGTCTTTCATTATCTATTCATCTTCAATAGTTAAAGTGAAACTATAAAGATTCTTACGTGCATTGTTGATTTCGTCCTCGTCCATTTTTATCTGAAAACAAAATTAGTTTTGTCAAAAGCAATAATTAAGAACTGTTTATTATTATTTTGGAGTGCTTCAAATTACTATCGTTAATTCATAAAATACCTATATTACAGTAAGACCGATATTAGATTGTTCATAATTGTTCCTTATTTTTTTAATTTTATGACCTGGTAACATAGACCTTTAGGTCATATAATTGTTCCTTATGCACGTACGGCAAAGAGTATAGTAAGTAGACTATAGAATTGAACACAACGTTAAAACTCATACAAAATGAATTCCATACTTCATAGGCGTCCATTACCATACTAATCAATCTTAAATAACTAAAGATATTTTTACCAAGTTTACATAAAAGTTTTATATATGTTGATAATTGTTTTGCTCATCTTCTCTTTTATGATTGCTTTTTAACATTTAAATACTCTTTAGCTAGTAACTGACTATAGTATACTTATCATACTCTTTGACTGACACTGACAGACTATTTAGTGTCGCTGACGTTTGTTTAAATAGTTTCAATTTTAACTTAGTTTTCGGTAATCTTTTTGTTTATTTAAACAATAAACATAAATTACTATAATTAATAAGCTTTCTGTATTAAACTAATTAATACATATACATACTATCTGTAATAGTTATAGTTTTTTATCGTGTTTAATTTGATCTAAGTTAAAAACTTCCATAATAAAGCTGTGTTTTATTATAGTTTATTAAATAAAAAGTTTTTAACAGTGGTAGAGCCCGCTTTAACATCTTCGCACGAATTGGTCCGGCTCGCCCGGTGAAATACCACAACCACACACAAGACAGGCGTCAAGTGGAAGCAATTCCGCCTTTCGTCTGATGAGTGTGCGTCCCGGAGGCCAAATTTAGTCCTCTTTCTCTTCTCACCGTTTTTCTTATAAGCAAACGATGGGAAGTGGAAATGGACTTTCCGGATGAGAGGATGCATGGAAAGGGAAAATGTTTTCTTTCTGTGCATCCTCTCCTCCGTCTATTAAAGGTAGGCAATGCATATGCAATTGCATATGTCTATAGGCAACGGTCACTTTGCTATTTTAGCGAATTCAGGTGGCCGCTTGCTCGTTTGCCACCTTATAATAAACAAAAAATAGTATTCTTATTTTTAAGTTTTATTATTAAATAAAGTATAGTCTTACTGTAAAATGGAAGTTTAATTTATTCTTTTCACATTGGTAAGATGCAATAAATCAATCAGATAGCAATTAAATGTCCACATAATGGTGACAGTCCTGAGAATGTTATTTAGACAATTTCAAAGAGTATTTTCTACGGCAGTGTTTGCTCCAAATATAATCGGTAGAGCCTTAGAGCTCCGCAAAGCCTTCTTGGGGACAATAAAAATAAATACTGATTGTAATATAGTAATAAAACCATTAATTGTGGTCAATATTATAAGACTTTTAAAGTGTCAGAGGATCTATCAAAAGTTTGGTATTATGTATATATAATAAAAAGTTAGATATGAACTAAATCAGGCCAAATAAAAGAATTAGAAATAAATTGGTGTCTTATTTTTTCAGTGCATAGAGACCTAGCATAATCATACCTACAATCTAGGATTTCATCATGCTTCTTAAAATGGTTCAGTAGTCAAGAAAGTTTCAGAACCGCTCTTCTAATTTTTGACCTTTACAAATAAGGTTATATAATGGAAGAGTGTCCTTCCATTGTTATCTAATTTATATGTAAAAGAAATTTGTTATATTTAAATTTCTTCCTATCCAGCACATTTTGACCCATGTAACAAAGAGTTGGGACAGACTGAAGTGGAAAAGATTGCTGGACCAAGCCAAGGCCCACTATGGGCTGTAGAGCTTGGGCTTCTTCTTCTTAGAATAAAGAGTTGCATCTCTAAAACACGTAACTTTTTGTGCTATGGGTTGATTAACAAATGTATTTGTCATTTCAGTGGTATTAAATATTGTATTTTTAAAGCAAGTCTTCATTGTGATACAGACTCAGTGCTTCTTTTGAGCTTTCACTTTAATTTAGTGCATCTACATTTTTTTTTATATCATAAGGTGGCAAACGAACGAGCGGCCACCTGAAATCGCTGAAGTAGCGAAGTGACCGTTGCCCATAGACATACGCAATTGCATATGCGTTGCCTACCTTTAATCGACGGAGGAGAGGATGCACAGAAAGAAAATATTTTCCTTTTCCATGCATCCTCTCATCCGGAAAGTCCACTTCCCATCCTTCCCTTATAAGAAAAGGGTGGGAAGGGAAAGAGGACTAAATTAGGCCTCCGGGACGCACACTCATCAGACGAAACGCGGAATTTCTTCCACTTCACGCCTGTTTTCTGTGTGGTGGTGGTATTACACCGGGCGAACCTGGCTAATTCGTGCGAAGATTTTAAAGCGGGTTCTACCACTCTTAAAATATAAATAGCCACTTACATACATAATATCGGAAAAAGTTCAAAGGCTTGTCCTAGTCCAAAATTCTTCTAAAAACAGTTTATACTTCTAAACATAATTAAAGTTACTTTAAATGAGATGTCAAAGGATGCAAGAACGAATTCAAAATATTTTTTTTGGATTATCTTTTGCTGTCAATAATAATAAAGCAATAATTTGCCTACTAAATTACGAAAGTCAAGCAGTTAAATAACGAAAAATCATCGTAGCATAAGACTATTGTACCTTCACTAAGTGCACTACTATAAAATTATAGCCAGAAAGGCAAAATATTAATATTATTTAAAACTCTTCTAAAAATGGAAATAATACTTTACCAGTTGGTGCCCACTTATCCAATGTAATTCTCCTTTTTCTTAATATGTGACAAAAACATTTAACTCGACCTACTCGAATAACTTCTACACTCGAATGCTATCGTCAACATATTTAGCTTCTACGTACTTTGGAACAAAGGTTGTTCTAGTGTTTTAATAATAACATTCAATTTTCCCCACCATCATGATGGAAGTTATCGTGATACTTTTAAATATAGTCAAATTAAAAGATATTATTTACCTATCAGCCTTTATTTATTTTACCCCACGTCAAAAATAAAATTCTTGATATAATATTTTGACACCAGCTTAATGTTTTGTACTGGCTTAAACTTTAAAACGTCATCGTGTAATACTATTTTGCTTTAATTTTCTATTGCGTTAGTAATAAGTGCTTTCATCGTTATTAATTTGCTTAAAACTAGTATAATTTTGTCACCTGTGAAAAAGAAATGTCTTTTAGCTTTAGATATTTGATCGTAAAATTCAACAGGAAAGAATAAATCAAAACTACATTTCGAGTTTTTAGAATTAAAATAATATAATTATATGCGATGATTAACCAAAATTTGGGGAAAAAAAAAGTCGTATCTTATGACAGCACTGAGAATTGTAACCGGGAATAACCTAAAATTGTGTATCAAAATACAACCATTACAGAGGTGTTGGTTGAAAAATTCCATAGTCTATGGCATGTTATTTGATGACGAATAAATGACGTGTGAGGTCAAAGAGTATATAATAGTGAGAAGCAAAGAGTATATAAAATGGTGAGATGTTTGAAGTTATTTTAAATAATATGCGTATTGAACCGATTTTTAAAATTAGTGTTTAATATTTTTGCTACTATCATTTTAAATTAAACGTAATATAATTCTACGCATAGTTCTCTCAGTAATATTATATTAAAATAGCTACATATACATATATTAAAATAGCTACATAGCGAATATGTATATTAGAATAGCTATGTAGCTATTTTAATATAATATTCTACCGACTTTTTTACATAGAACAGTCGGTAAAAGAACCGGTGTTACAATTAGAAATATACGAATTTTAAATAAAAACCAAGCACAATGCGGAGTTTTCGGCTACATTGCAAAATTATCCCAGCAATAATAACGAATTGACATTATCCATGTAACTTGTTTTTGTTATTCTGTCGCTGACTACTTTTACAACGTTAGACATAGACCGGCTATTTATGAGACCGACAAATATGTATATAACATTTTATATACTCTTTGGTATATAAGCCGATAAAATTATCTGACCCGCTGAGTATGAGTCAATCTATTTATGATAGCTCACTAGCGCCCTCCTGACAATGCTCAAAAAGGGTCCCAATTGATACTAATATTAATGTAGCTGTCTTGTCGTGTTTTTTGTTTTATGTAATTTACACCTGTGTCTATTTTGCATGTTTTTGACAGGTCTACCCGCCATAACAGCATCTTTCTTACCGTTCCAGATAAGCATGTCGCACTATAAGTCGGATTTGAAAAAGCATCTTACATGAATACCAACTGCAAACATTTAAACCCATTCCAAAAAAGTTATTAAGGTTAAATAAAACGAAGAATGCTTAGATATTTTTTATTACAGCGTAGTATAGCAGTACTGTTTATTCTGCTAAGTCCGATGGCCAAACGAGGCTCTCAATCCAGTCTAGGTACTTGTAGATTCTGGTATATACGCCGGGCACAACGGAGCCACATCCGCTGCCAAATGAAGTTACACCAACGATACGCAAATGGCCATCCTTACTTGTGAATCCTTGTAGAGGGCCGCCAGAATCACCCTGAATATTGCATAACTTTGTGAGAATAATTGTATATTGCGGAGATTTTACAAATGGAATTGAGATTTTTGTTTAATATAAAAACTAGCTGTCGCCCGCGACTCCATCCGTACGGAATTAAAAAATACATGATATGTAGCCATTGTTTTCTTCCAGGATATGTTCTATATGTATGCCAACTGTCATGGAAATCCGTTTACCCGTTCTGGAGATACCTCCAAAATAACATCCATACGGATGGATCGATATCTATCCATCTAAACATTGGCATTTATAACATTAGTAAGAAGAAAGATTGTCACTGTCACTTGATATCTTAATTGTTTACCGTTGGTTTCTGAGACTAAAATCTTTGTATAAAACATATCTTTATTCCAGTTTTTCATTGAAAGAAACAGAGATAACAATATAAAAATTATAACAGGAATTTTGGTCTCGCAAACCCAGTGTCAGTAATTTACAAAATAGATTTTTTTTAAAACATTTTAGTAGCCGGATGAAATATTCACATTTACCTGACAAGTGTCCATGACGCCATTCGGGTCTCCAGCACATATCTGACCGTCCAAGATGCCATTAGGCAATTTCCGTGACGTTGTGTACATAGCATTGCAACTTTCACGAGGCACTATTTGTAGCATAGCTTTTAGTAAAACCTTGCTCGTGCCTGCCTCTAAATTAAATAAAAAGAAATATAACACTAAGAATGTCTAGCAAATTACTCTTTTTATTAGTTTGTCAACACTTTCAAATCGATCGAGAGTTTTGCAAATTTGTTAAGTTCATAACTATCACCAGCCTAAAGTCTACTGCTGGACAATAGGCTTTCCCTAAAGCAGGCAACAGTACGCAGTTTCCATATTTCTTTTGACACTATTGAACATAACAAATATGTATAGCTGTCGCCCGCGACTCCGTTCGCGCGGAATAAAACGAAATAATTCGCTATGTGTTGTTCCAGACTGTGTTCTACATCTAAATCAAATTTGAGAGACCCTTGCAGCCGTTCTGGAGATACATTCAAACAAACATCCATCCATCCATCTAAACATTCGCATTTATAATAAATTATTAGTATGATAAAAACTCACTGCCCACAGTGGAATAAACTTGATACATTCGGACCAAGTTAAATATTTTTTCTCTAACCTAAGTTTCTCTATTACGGAGTTCGTTCTTCAGGACCGGACAATCCAGTTCTTATCAGTAAGATAAAAATTACAATTAAAATGAAAAAATGTATACAAAATACTTACTTGTTACATCCGTTTTTCCCCAGCCGGTAATGTATAGTGAAATGGTGGGTTCTGTCTCGGATGTGTACAGGCAGGCTGGGAATGCGTTGCGCGAAGTACGGATCGGAGTCACCAATCTAAACAAATCGCGTATTATCTTACAAAATTACAGTCATTTAATTGTCTGTAATTTCAAAGATTAGGCAAAAAATTAAATTTGATAATATTTGGGACAATAAAGCGAATAAGCGCACGATTGTTTATTTTAAGATCGCAGCTGCACCAATGGAAGAGATTGCTCATATAAATAGTCGCGCTAGTGGAAAAAGGGTCTAACACAGAATCGTAGATACCTGAGTAATGCCAAGTCATGATACTTTCTGGATCTCTTGTATTCTGGATGTACATGAACTATGTCTACTTCATAATCCGTGTCATCGTTCCACTTGGAGCCAGTTATATTCAGAATTCCAACTCGCACCATAGTTGGTTCTACCCTGAAACCGGATTTATTATTCCGCAACAATAACATGACTGGCATTGATGACGTCATTGCGATACACTAAATACTCAACGAAAATACACAGTACATGACAAAATTAGTGAGATTTTTGATGTAATTTATGTCTGACCTGCTATCGCCCGCGATCCGTCAGCGCGAAATTAAAAAACCTAATTAGTTTATTTACTTTAATTATTATTACAGCGAGATCCATGCAACCGTTCTGGAGATTCCTTCAAACAAACATCCACATCCATCTATGTAAACATTTGCATTTATAACAATTAGTAAGATAGTAAGATTATGGTACTACGCCTTCATATACAAAAAAATTATGAATATCGGACCACCAGGGGCCTAGTTGTAAAAAAAAATATACAGACGAATTGAGAGCCTCCTCCTTTTTGAACTCGGTTAATAAAGAGAGATATAATGCTCACCGCTCTATAGTGTGAACGCAATGAACTGCCGTCAATACATATTGAGTTGTTATCAAAGAACCACCGCAAAAGAAGGAATACTCCCCCGAAATAAGGTACCCTAACGCCACCTGGAAGAGACGCGACATTTTTAGTTAAAAAAAAACTTTATACATTAATGCCCCGTTTCCATCAGGCCAGACATACAACTGGCCTATTGTAGACACCCACTGAAGCCAGTAAGCCAACTTGACCGATAACTGGGATAGCGTTTTACTTTTCAGGCCAGTTCCACCATTTCGCAACTGGCATAATGTATAATAGTATGTAACTTCTATAGCCAACTAGCTTTTACACGCGGCTTCGTCCTCTCAGAATTTAAAATAGTAATAAATACATCCTATGTTACTCGGTGTTAATGTACCTTTAATCTGAAAGTATTTTTGAAATCTGTCCAGTAGTTTTTTTTAGTTTATATTTCTTACAGACAAAAATACCTCCTAAAAATATTTACCATATTCGGAAATTCTCCTGCCTCTGCAGTTACGCCGCCGATAATGTACATTCCAGAAGGTGGGTTGTAGGTTTTAGCTATTTTTTTACAAGCTGAAATGAATTGTATAAAATGTAACCTGTTAATAAGCAATAGACGAAGGTTTTAAAAGTATTGAGTTATTACTTTCAGACACGTGTGGCATCTTTAAAATTTGTGCTTATTTATTGTCTACGTAACTGTACCGTTTACTGATTTGAAAGGCATTTTATCAAGTACTAAAAGTATAAGAATAACCGTTCCGTCATCCCTGTCATTCTTTTTGACATGTTTGAGATATCAATATTTTTAATCAGAGATTTTGGTCTCAGAAACTCATGGTAAGTAACACTTACCTTGTTCAGCGGGTCTTAATTTTTTAACACCAACTGAAAACAAAAATATGCAGCTTGTGAAATAAGCATGACATTTGTATTCACGAATGATAGCACATTTAATTAATTTTTTAAGCTCGTCTCGACAAGGAAAACACCAAGACCACACAGTAGACGGGCGTGAAGTGGAAGCATTTCCAGTCTAGTGTTGCGTGTCGGCGGCCTAAATTTAGTCCTTTTTAGTTTTTTCTTCTTATGGGATTTAAGAAGAGGCGCATAGAAAGGTGACTGAGGAGGGGACTCTTAGCGTTCGTCCCCTCTGTCGATTAAAGGAAGGAAACAAATCTGTAATCCACAATCGTAATGTATGTGGACAGAAGTTGCTTTGCTTTTACTCTTAAAAAGGGGTTTACTCACTTCTTGAAGAAAATGTTTTCGGGATATCTGAAAAAATCAAATTTATTTCTTAGTATTAAAAATATGTGTGGAAGTTAACAATATTTTACATATAAATAAGTGGGATCATATCCTTGCAAATGTTCCCTAAAGAGGTTTTTGACGGCATATTTGAATTTCATACAATCCAATCTCATTTTTGGTGTAAAAAAAAGTATATTGTCAGTACTATAGCTATAGATTGAATGAGAATGCGTCGGTATACGCACGAAAGACACACTTGTACTTAGATTTGTAACCGTAGGTTTCTGACACCAAAATCTCTGTCTAAAACCTATCACCCTTGTTAGTATACGTTTTAAACGGAGATTTTAGTGTCAGAAACTCACGGGAATAGTCTTAAGTACAAACTTACTGTTTTTAGCTGGTTCAAAAGGACAACAAACGATTTCTGCATCATTCTTGAAGCCGCATCTCGGCAGGTGATGACGTTGAGATACTCGGATGTCTCTAAAAATATTTACATTATCTTATTAATATTATAAATGTTTAGATGGATGAATCGATGTTTGTTTGGAGGTATCTTCGGCTGTACGGATCTCGATGAAATTTTGCATATTTGTAGAACATAGTTTGGAAGAGCACATAGGCTACGAATTGTTTAACACCGCGCGAACGGAGTCGCGGGCGACAGCTAGTTATAGATAAGAATTAATGTATGTTCAGGTAATACTAAAATACTGTCCAGAAAAACTTTCGCTCTTTATTCTAGATACAAAACTGTTTTTTTTATAAAATGTTGACCTTTGTGCTTTGGTACATATCACTCATATGCTGTTTTTTTAATTTTTTAGATGGAACTGATACGGTGTACAAAATTGTTTTCATTACTAAAACACTTTAATTTCGTAGACGCTCGCTAACTAACCTTAAGGCAGCGACACAATTAGTTATTAACATACAGCTTCCTTGTTGATCATTGACTGTACACGGGTCGCCAACTGGAAAATTATATGTTAAATATAATATAAATGTATGACCAGTTTAAAACTTAAATCAGCTGAAGATGGGCCTTCCTCAGTATGAATCTTCCATCTTATATGTCGTTTATGAAAATAATGCATAATAATAGTGTAGGTACACTATAAATTTTCATTGGCAAGAACTGCGACACTCATTATGCACTTAATAAAGAAGACCCTTAGTTACTGAGGTAGGCCCATAGTTACTAAGGGGCTATCTCAGTACCCCAGTAGGGCCTAAGGGTGGCTTATTGTTACTAAGGGAAGCCTGGTGATCCGTATTTATTAAGGGACATCTGTAGTTACAAAAGGAGACCCGTTACTAAAGAGGCCCCTTAGTGACCACTACTTATTTCGTTTTAGACAAATAGGATTTGCTTTGAAATAGAGTCTAGAGTATTAGGTTTATTATTTAAGGATATTTGATACCATTTTTAGGGTTCTTAATTTAATTGTTTATGTTTTATTTTAATACAAATATCAGACGAGAGAATATTAATAAGTAACGTCGATAAACTTTAAGGTTATGTTATCAATTTGATTACGTGCATGTTCATCTCTGTATGAACAAAACAAGGTCAGAAAAAATACAAATCCGAGAAAACTATATAAAGGTATAAATAATTTACATATTAATTTAAATTATTATTTATACAAAACAAAAGAAATACATTTTAATAACGATATATTCGTAACATAATGTTGGTTTTTTGTACTTAATAAAAAACATAAAATAAACTAAAACTCACCATCGTCAGCATTATTTAATTTTAAAATTAAACTGAAAATTAATAATTTGTATAACATTTTAATTGTCACTTCAAGTTCGCGAACATACACGCGCACTAGTTGTTCGAACAAAAAATACTTTTAGAGTTATTTTATTAACATTATAGATTAAATAATAAACGACCATTTAGTACATCATCTGCACGATTTGTCTGTTGCGAAGGCAATGCTTTTGCATGTATACGCGTCTCTTATCTTTTAATACCAAAACGGGAAAAAACGTTGCGTATATATTCGCAATTCCTTCGGGGTTTTTCCTGGTTATTTTGTGTCTTCATATCGTCCAGTTATACCAATTGATATGATGAAATAATTTACAACACTGTACATTAATTGTAATTTATACCAGTTTCTCAAATTGGACGTTACATCTTATGACGATTGATTTTCCAGTATATTTGGGCGACACTAAAAAAAAACTCGAAGGACTGGGAAGGTGGGTTTGATATGGTAATGAAAAACCTGATCATCAAACATATATTTTTTTTTTTAGTGCCACTAAGAAAAACTATGGTGAGTATTTCTCTCTACGTCAGTTGATGGTAAATAAATGTGGTAATTTTTTTTTATAAAACTTATAAAAACATTTATTATATTAATATTAAACATATACTATTAGTTAAACTTTACAAATATATATCACGTACCGTAGTAATAAATTTCCAATTTTGGGAGGAGTATGAATTGAACTTCGTAGAGCGTTGTCTCTGTCACACAACCTACAATATATGGCTTTTAGTGCTTTGTGCGAAAGAAATAACATTCTGCGGAGTCAAAAGTAAAAATTTCACTAATTTTGTATGGTCGTTGTGGTAAATTCATTAAAAGCGCGTAAATTTATGTATTCTTATTATGAATATAGAGTGATAAGCAAAATGGCACAATTATTAAAAAAAAAAGGATTTTATCATTAGATTTTTTTCTTACTTTTGGTTTTCCCGCGCATATTATAATTACAACGCTGGCCTAGTACGGGTCGACTTCACATATATCATTGAATTTCTTTGCAGATATGTGCAGGTTAAACCACGATGATTTCCTTTACCGTAAGAATTTCGGATAAATGTATAAATTGTCAAGGATATTTGTCCTGGTGGGCATAAGTGAAACTAAATTACGATAGCTCACTATCACCCGTAAAATTACTTTCGTAAGATCCGTTTCATACTGTAGCTAAGTTTTTTTTACAATTTTCTATGGCCATGTAGGTTTTACATATTTTTTGACAGAATTAAACCCGACAGCAGCACTTCTTATCGCCTAAGGTATTCTTGTTTGACTATAAACATAAATTATTGGCACAGGACGAGTTTCCGAGACGCCGTGGGAGTTTTTTTTTAAATAATAACTTTTTCGGACAACTTTGTTATAAAATTAGAAGATTTTCTATAGACACTACAGCTATAAATGCTAAATAACCACAGAAAGAGTCGTTCACACTTAAAAACTAGTGACGGGCTACAAAGTCTTGTTTTACTCTGATATGAAATGTTGGCAACACTAATTAGTTCTGTCAAAAAATCTGTCAAATCATAAAATATATTTGTTCTCAGTGAAACTTTTTGATATAAATTCGACTTTTAAGATTTTCTTACTACGTATCATATTAACATTGTATAAAGAATACATATTCGTGTGACAAAATTGGGCTAATTCACATATTTGTCATAACTAGTGTTACATTTACATATAAACAGTTTTGTTAATTTTGTATTATTCTTATAACGCTACTTTAACGATAAATCAGAAAAAATTATATAAATTAACTTAATTTGATATTATTTTCTATCTATCGAGAACAGATTATTACATCTCACTGGTAAGTCAGAGTGTAAAGTCTAATACCAACATAACATCATATTGTATACATAATGTATAATCCCAGAAGCATCTTATGACAGTTTTGTGACACTGACAGAGCGCTTGCAACTTTTAAGGGTGTGCCAAAATTTCCTATCCTTTTCCGAAAGTCGTCCATGTCATGTTGGTATTAGTATACTTCGTGTTATGTTGGTATTAGTGACGACTTTTCATGTTGTGTGGATTAATTGTATCAGTGACGACTCTTTGTGTCATGTTGGTATCAGTGAGTGCAGTCTATGTTATGTTGGCATTAGTTTTGTGGCCACACGACGCTCTCTATCCAGTCGAGGTAGAGCGAGAGTCGCGTGTAGACGCCGGGCACGGGGGAGCCGCAGCCGCGACCGAATGACGTCACACCCACAACGCGATAATGCCCGTCCGCCTCGGTCAGCGCTTGCAGCGGCCCACCGGAGTCACCCTGATAACATAGCCAACAAACATCTTATATAACCATAAAATGTTTTCAATTAAGACATAAATTCCCTAACAATAGATTACTTTAAAAATTCTGCATATTATCTGACATACCAAACGAGATAACTGCCTCTCTTACTAGACTAGATAAGTTTTACAACAGTATACAATTTTAGATGACTAACCGTGAGTTTCTGAGACTAAATTCTCTGTTTGTAATTTATTGTTATATTTGTTTTGTCAAAGATAATGACAGGGATAACGATATGTTTTATACAGATAGCGGTCGCCCGCGACTTCTTCTGCACGGTATTAAAAAATATATAATAAGCAGCCTATTTGTTCTTGCAGACTATGTTCTATATGTCTGCCAAATTTAATCGAGATCCGTTCAGCTGTTTTGGATATACCTTCAAACAAAAATCTATTCATCTAAACATTTGCATTAGTAAGAGGTAAAATTTTGGTCTCAGAAACCAATGGTTAGTGCGGATGGCGGAAAGTCTTGGATGCGGAAGATGAGACCGCATTCTGTTGAAGACATTGGGGAAGGTAGGCCAGCAGTGGACAAAGTCTGATGATGATACTAGTGTACCTGGCAGGTGTCGCGGAGTCCCTGCGGGTCGCCAGCACACAGCTGCTCTTCAGCGATGCCGTTGGGCAATTTTCGCCACATTGAATAGTCTTCATTGCATTTTTCCCTTACAACGATTGTAACCTTCGCTTTTAACAACATGTTGCTGCGGACGTTTCCTGCAATTTTATCATTGAAACTAACCATCATAAAGATTATTCGATTCTTATTTATAAGTAGTGTTATAAACATGTTTATGTATTATATTTTTAGACATTATTAATTAGAATCCTTTGTCGCGAATGGCGCGCTTTCATTAGCAAGTCAAGTGAAATGATTAGTGAGGGGACATAAACCCACATTTTAGTAAGGCTAGTGTTGCGCCAGTACACCGGCATAGTGTCGGATTTTCTTTGCTAACAGTATAGAGTATTGAATGCAAAAAGAATATAGTGTCCATGCACAGAGTAATGTTTTTAAAATTTAACTAGCTGCCGCCAGCGACTTCAGATGTACGGGATTAAAAAATAGATAATAGCCGATTCTCCTACTAGACCTACTAAATATGCAAATGTCATAAAAATTTGTGAAGCCGAGAATTTTATACATGAGATGTTAAGAGTGTCTGTTTGTCAAATATGTTTGCGACTCGGTTTGTTCATAATGAAAACGTTTGACGAATGTCACATTAATTAGGAAGACAAAAAAAAATTGATTTGTAAACTGACTCGTGGTGCTGGTTTTGCCCCAGCCGGTGATGGTGAGAGGCACGGTGGGGTCCTGCTGGCTGGTGTACAGGCAAGCCGGGCTCAGTATGCTCGAGAATTCCACACGTTTCGATAACCTACAAACAAAATCGAACGTTATAAACAAATATGTATATACTTTTGTCGGAGTTCATAAAAATATTTCATTTATATACACCTTTTTTTCATATATTGCATTTCGTCACTATCTACTGGTCAAACACAAAATCATACTAATATTATAAATTCGAAACTTTAGATGGATGGATGTATGTGAGAAGATATCTCCAGAACGGCTAAAAGAATTTCGCGGAAATTGGACATAGACGTAGAAAATAGCCTGGAAGAACACATAAGCTAAAATATTTTCTTTTAAACGGAGTCGCGGGAAAAAGTTACTAATAAAATGTCTGGCAGCGGTCAAGTACCTTTTGAAGGCACTTAATGACGTGTGGGCAATGCAAAAAAACTTATCATTCAGAGTTTTTGCCGACCAAAAGACTGGTATACTAATGTATTTTGTGACAGTAGAATCAAAGTGAAATGACCAAAGTTTAAGTATTAGTTGTCATATAATTTATATTAATTTAACGGTAAAACGTGTCTACCATTTTGTTTTAATAATAATAAAACTTTATTGTACAGTTAACAGATCTCATTCATTATAATATAAACTTGCCTCTTTATTAAAGGAGCCAATGACTTCCCTTACTATGTTAAAGTACATTTGTAATTTTTTTATAAGTTGAATAAAATTTTTAAAATGTAAAGGACTAAGCAATAGTAATCGTAAATAAAAAAAGCAAAAGTACACCATTATTTTAAAAAAAAAATTAAGTGAACCAATTTGTATGCATGTGTGTATATGTGTGTGTGTGTTTGTGTGAACAAAACGGAGCTTACCTTATGAGTGATAGATCGTGGTATTTGAACCGCCTGGTGTAATTGGGATGCACAATAATCTCCGCGATGTCGACATCTGTCTCGTTGTTCCGAGCAGCATTGCCCAGTTCAACAACACCAAGCCTTGCTATTGCAGGTTTTATTCTGGAAAAAACAAGTTTTAAATCTTACTATCTTACTAATATATAAACAAATGTTTAGATGGATGTTTGTTTGAAGGTATCTCCAGAACCGCTAAACGGATTTCTATGAAGAACAAGAAAGGCTTCTAATTAAGGTTTTTTAAATCCGCGCGGACAGAATCGCGGGCGACAGCTAGTCAATGATATCGCTGTGGATTTTAGTAAAGTAGAATTTTATTTTAGTAAAATCTTCTGGTTCAGTATTTTTGATGTTAAATGGGGCACTTTGGCAATTAAATTTGTATGCCATGACTCGTGACGCAAAAGACGTGACGTTATCTTATATTAACACCTATTTTCCTTATACACAAGTACACAATTTAAGGTAGAGCGGGGTCTTGCGGGATGCGGGGAGGGTGCTGCGCGATGTGCCGATGACCTTGAGCTGCCAAAACATTTGAACAAAACTATACCGAGTTCTCGTGTTTGTGTCCTGGGTTACGCTAGCATTTGTTAACGTTAACACATTACGTGTCGCAATATTTACAATATTTTCTCGCATATATACATTCGACTCGGTAGGTGATTCGGCGGCAGTAAGCGTGTTATGCACCACAATGTATATACTTACTGGTCTATGGTATCTACGCAGTGAGCTGCAGTCAACACAAATGAATCTGATAACAATGTCGCACCACACATGAAGTTGTACCCATCGCCTTCAGGGTAGCCCAACGCAACCTGGAATTGACATTGCAATTTTATTGAATATATTTATAGTAAGATGCCACTTCTAGTATAAGCAACATTACATCCGTATTACATACTAATCATGTTTTTTTTCGTCACTTAGTTTTTAAATCGCTAATACGTCCCTACGAATCTCATACCTATGATATTACAGTATCATTATGTAATTTACACTGCACTCTACGTTTATATAAATAAGTTCGAAATACATTTTCCAACACTAGGATAACCTTTGACATTTCAATAATCTTGGTTTTATAGTAACACCTAATAATATTATGTTTCATAAACGTTATAATAATATATGACAAAACTTTACCAAGAATTACAAACCGCATTTGCTTTAGTGAATATTTTAAGATAAACATATGTAGAGTAACAAGAGGAATATGTCATGGATAAATTTAGAGATTTATGCGATCGTTTACTTCGTAGAGATATTTTCCGTTATGAGTATAATAAAGACGTTTTTATTTTATATTGAAATAAGCCAAGCCTATTTATTATTACATATCTATTAGATACTTTAAATTAGTTTCAAAACTACTAGTTTTGTTAAAATAATATAATGTTTTTCTTCTAAAAGTATTGTTTTCTTAGATAGTGTTAGGAAGAAAACCGGACACTGTGCCGGTGTACCGACGGTACACTGGCCTTACTAAAAGTCGACGTTTATGTCCCTTCACAATTAATTCTGACACTTGACTTTGTAATGAAAGCGCGCTATTCGCGCCAAAGAATTCTAATTAATAATGTTTAAAATAGCCAAATTAATTTTGTCGTATGTTTTTAATTAAATTAATAACTAAACTAACTAAAAATAAATAAACGACCAACTGACCAAAAAAATTATGAAAAAATTTAAAACTTACCATATGAGGGAATTCCCCTACTGATGCCGCATCCCCTCCAATGATATGCAAATCCAATGGTGGGATGACAACATCTGTTATTTTCTTGCATTCTGTAGTAAAAAAAAAATTAACTAAATTACACTTAACGCTTTTATGTTAGACTATTAACACTATTATTTTATCTTCGATTCGATACTTTAGAACAATTGAATACCGGCGTAACCTTAATTCAGGGTGATAACGTAATATTACATGGTAATACATTTAGAATATAACCTACAAATTAAAGAGAAAACGGATAAAATACGATAAGGTGTTGAAGTTTGCATTGAATCTAAGATATTTATGTTGAAACCTATCAAAAGTCAGTACCGATAGGTCTATCTGGCCATACTTATGTAGATGAGATTGGCAACAGACAATAAAAAATCAACCTGTCAGACCTGATAACCTCCACGAGCATAGAAATGTCATAAAAGAATAAACATGAAATGACATCGGCAATATCAAAAGTATCTTGTGACACTTTTTGGACATTGAAGGGAGGGCGTTAGTGAGCTGTCATAACTTAGTTCGACTTACATATGAAGTATACTGGCTAGATATCTATGCTTTACTTTATTAATAGACGGGTTTACGTATAAATAGACGGGCCAATACAAACAAAACTGTAATACACAACTTTTTTGTTATGAATAAACTAGTGCTTGACCTCGATCACCCCAGAAAAAACAAACGTTAAGTGGACATATGCTCGAAAGATGATAGATGATTTACGAAGTGCCTATTAACTCTACGCTTGAAATCACCCACGTCATACTTTGCAGGAAGCAGTAATGCCATAACTTGTTCCACTAAGTAACAAATCTTGTGTCTGACGTTTGAGATATTGATGATAATTTAAAATTTATTGGATATTAGACGCAAAAATGTAATACAATTTTTGGGTAATTCTGATACAATACTTGATCAAATACTTAAGAAATATTGTAGGTAATAAATTTTTCAACCGGTCGTGCATAGCTTAGCGTTTTGGAATAAACGCTTTAAAAAATAACAAAGCGGACTATAACATGTTTTTCGAGTTTTCGAAGCAAGCAAAGCTGTTCAAGATTTAATTTTAAGCGTAAAATACACAAAAGGTTATGGAAGCTAGTTTTGAATATAATGATCTTGAATTAAATATCAATAGTATTCTTAAAAATCAATTAATATTGTAATATTTTTAGGCAGAAGGAAAAAGTGTGAACACCATATTCTCATATGTAGGTACTTTAAAAAATTGTATGACGGAATTCTGTTGGTAAAAACCCGCATGCAAATAACTTCGCGGGACTCGTTGCGCTGAACCCAATTTTTTGTGTAGCGAGGCATAACGGGATGCAGGAGAAAGGCACTGCCCAGCGGTGCGATGACTAGGCCGCCGAGATATTTGACATTTGTAATTACCTCTATTATTTATTGAAGCTTTAAAACTAAACGAAATATATGAATACAGATAAATGTAAAACCACAATTTAATAATTAATCAAAATGCGAAAAGAATGTTAAGAAAAATAAATAAATGTACTTACCTATATCTGCAACCCTTACATTTTTCCGAGTAGTTTCTCCTAAAACAAACAAAACTCTATCACTTCTTGTATATTACATATATGTATATATAATTTTACGAAAGCTTACAGCTTAATAAAAAGGAAACACCTAAAAAGGAGAGTACCTAATGCTATTATTTATTGACTCCGACCGCGCGGAATTAAAAAAAAAATAGCCGTGTGTTCAGACTATGATGTAAATCTACGAAAAATTTCATCGAGATCCGTGAACCCGTTCTGGAGATACCTTCTAATCTATCGATCCATCAATCCATACATCCGAACATTCGCATTTATAAATAACAAGTAAGATAACATATGTAACTAAGTTACGTTGCTTTATTATATTGACGTATTTGCGAAAAAAAACAATAAGCGCACGAAATATAGAATATTGTAAATTGAGTTACATTATATATTTTGGGCAATTGGTGTTAACTCTACGGATATCAAATGCATTAAAATACAGACGAAGAGGATATATTGCAGCATTTATATAAAATGTGACGCAACGCGTGAGAGTAATTTTTTATTAAGTCAAATGTATGATCGTCATAACACACGTAATTAACAACATGTGAACGGGAAACACGGCAAAGTCATCTTTTATTTCCAATACGCATCGTAGGGATTTCCTTTGATTTTACCGGTTATTGTCAACACAGTTTAAAACCGGAAAAAACATACGTCATGTATAATGCGACAAGCTTGCCTGACCCGGTAAGAGGCGTTGCTTTTACGGTATTTACGTCAGAGAACATGGCATAGAAAGTGACAAAAAGATCTTAAATAGTATAAGTTGCCTAAATCGCGGACCTTTGCAAGAAGATGGCATTATAAGTATAAGAATCTTGTGAAACTTTTTTGATATTGAAATGGGTCTGCTAAAGAGCTATCATAATTAAGTTTGATTTATACCCACTGGGTAAGAAAACTTTTTAGGTCTATACATAATACAGGCACATATGTATTGTATACTGGCTGTCGCAACTCCATCCATGCGGAATTAAAACAAAACTTAATAATCTAACTGTTCTTTCAGACTATGTTCTACATGTGTGCGGAATTTCATTAAAATCTGTTTAGCCATAGAGTTACATTCAAACATCCATCCATCTAAACATTCCCATTTATAATATTAGTAAGATAAAATGAAGGTAAATTGGTTTTACTATGTATAATAATAACAAAAACATTAAAAATATGAAAAAGAAATAATTAGGTATAATGAAAATAGTCATACAATGAACTTCATCATGTTGAAACTTCAGAAAACAATGCTAATGGTACTTACCATATCTATCAACAGGCTTTTGTGGACAACATACAATTTCTGTAATATCTTTGAACCCACATCTCTTGTATTTGTGATAATTCCTATTCCGAATATCACTGTAACAAAATAAGTATTGGCTAAAGCTAAAAGATTTACTTGAAATTCAAAAAGACATATGAGGAATACGACAACATTTACACAAGATTAATATCATAATGTAATAATTCAAGTAGTTTCCGAAATTACACTGTTGCATTCTTATTTATATTATGTTAAAATTGTTCTTATAGATTGTAACAAAAAATTATGTGCCAGATATGACAGAGGATAAAAATATGTCTTTAAAAAGTCTAATTTGAAAATAAATTTAAACCTTAAATTTCCTCTTTAAATACTTACTTTAAGGCGACAGCACAATCTGTTATCAGTATGCACATTCCATCCTCATCATCATTTGTTAAACATTTATCACCTACTGAAATTTCACAATTATTACATTATTAATATAGGATCACTTTCCGAAAATAAAAAAAATAAAAATACTTACCATCACCAGCAGCTATACAAAAACTAAATATTATACTGAATAAAACTAAACTATATAATTTGAACATCTTTACAGAACACACTATTTACTTTATCTTTTATGTTATGTTATCCACAGTTCAAATCAGACTAATAACTGCTAGCTCGTCTGCAAATAGTGATGTAAAACCGGTCTGCACTTTTGCCTCACTTGATCTTTCCTCACAATAAAATTAATGTTTTATTAAATACTGGTTTATGTAAAATATACTTATTATAAGTTTTAATTTAAACTTATAGCTAATAAAATAAAATTGCAGACGAGTAGAATTGCACTCAAACTAAACAATTATTTTAAAATACATTATGTACGCACTTTATCCTTAAATACTGAAGACGAAAAACGAAAATTTATCATAGTCATTAATACGATTTTGTTTTGAATTGTGACATTGACAATGACAATGACAAATGATGAGAAGTGTGTAGTCAAATAGCACAGACTGATAAAATATTCTAAAAATCACAAATAATAAATTCAAATTAAAGAAATGTTAATAAACGTGATTAGGTTCTATAAATGTCAATTCCATTAGTTTAAAAAAAAATGCAATCTATGGTAAGCCGTACATACTCTTTGGATTTATGCTTATATTTCCTTCCATGGAAATAGCTCCTCTGTGTTTCCTTCACAATTTCTGACAACTTCACATTTCACAACAGTTCGGTTCGGTCCGTTTCGTGTGTGTTGTAGCTGCGGAAAAGAATTTATTACTTTAAAGTATTTGTAATCACTATGAAGTGTAAAAAAATAACGATTTATCATTACATGAACGAATAGAATTTTGTTAAACCCAAACATTATTTAAAAACGCTTAAACAATGCAGAAAAGTTTACTTCGGTGATCAGTGTGATAAGTTATGAGCTGATTGTAATGAACGAGACATAAACAAGGACATTATAGTGTTGAATAAAATTGTGTTATAATTCAAAATGACCTCTCCTGGCTCAACGAATGCTCGACTAGCAATGCATTCGCCAGTAACTAGTCAGGTAGGTCCTGAATTTGCAATGGCAGCTGTGTCGCCTCCTCAAAATTTCGCTGTACATGCGTCCGCGCATGGTACTGGAAATTGTACTGATTCCTCTTCGGATTCTCGTTCACCAGAAATGCCATTGGCAAAGGCGAGCGACCGGGAATCGCGTATAATAGCAGAGAAACACCGCAGAAGCCAATATAAAGCAGAAATTGAGTCTATTCATTCTCTTCTCAATGATATCATACCTACACAAAGAAAATTAGACAAAACCAGCATTCTTAGATTAGCAGCTGACAAGCTTCGAAATGAACATGTTTTTGGGGACACTATTAAATGTGATCACCTTGAAACATGGTCTTCAGCTGTTATGAAGTATTTTGATCTCTTTGGTGGCTTTATGATTGCTGTAACTTGCCGTGGTCGAATCTTTATAGTTTCTCCTAATATTCAAGAGAAACTGGGATATTGTCATATAGACTTATTAGGACAAGACATTTACAAGTATGTACACAATGAGGACAAGGATATCTTGAGATTCCACATATATCCGCCAGAACTGCAATCTGGGTTTGATGATAATTTACTGAAACAGCATCACAATTTTAAAATTCGATTCTTGAGAGCAGGAGCCAAGTCTGACCTGCCAAGATATGAACAGTGCCATATTAATGGTACACACAGACGTTCAGACAAAGCAACAGCTAATGGAGTTCAAGATAAACAAATAATCAGAAGGCAGAGAGTTAGGCATAATCGCACATTTTCCTCCAGCGGAAATGATTTTGTATTTATTGGAATGGTACATGTACTTTCCAATGTGAGGCCAGTATGTTTGGTATCACCTACTGCATATTCTGAGTACAAGACCAGGCATTTGATTGATGGTCGCATTGTGGAATGTGATCAAAGTATATCTCTTGCCGCTGGTTACATGACAGAAGAGGTAACAGGCACATCTGCTTTTATCTTTATGCATAAAGATGATGTGCGTTGGGTGATATGTGTCCTACGACAAATGTATGATCAAAGCAGGGAATACGGCGAGTCCTATTACAGACTCATTACTCGTTCAGGTCATTTCATTTATATGAGAACACGAGGATTTTTAGAAATAGATCCAAATACTAAAAAGGTGCAAAGTTTTGTTTGTATCAATAGAGTCATCAGCCAAGAATATGGGCGGAAGATGATGGAGGAAATGAAGAGAAAATATTCTGTTATTGTTGATATGGAGAATCAGAGTGAGAGAGTGTCATGTGTTGATGAGGCCCCTGTGGAACACCCAAAGCACTTGGAGCGCATTGTAATGCATCTTGTGGAGCCCCCGGCCAGTGAGAATATTGATGAATTAAAATTAGTTCCACCTTCAAAAGAGAATATCATATCTGCTATTAAAAATAGTGAGAAGGTCGTCCAGGAGACCGGTATAAGGTTTGATACAAGAAAAAGAAAAAAATCTGATCCTGATGATTTGGAAGTACTGAAAAGACACAGTTAATTTTATTGTATAAAGTTTACACTAAGTTTATGTTGTAATTTGTGTATCTTAAACTATATGAAATAGGAAAGACAATGGGTGTTGCATGTTGTGTTCTTATATGTGTCCTTTTTTGAACTATGTATTGGCAACTACAAAGTATGTGCTGCACATTATCATTGGTTTGTACAACATTAATGCAAAAACATGTTGTCTCAGTTTTTTGAAAGCATATGAGAGGGACAATTTGTTTTTATATGAATGCTTTAGACCAACAATTATAATGTACTCTAATTTTAGCTAGGTTACATATTTTATAGGATGTTGAATGAATTATTAAATGTATGTGCAATTCTCAGCAATTATTTTATGTGGTGTTATTCCCTAGCACATGTGAGGGTCCATTTTTCTAATTCAACTTTGTATTGTACAATTTATAGAAACACAGATGTCATAAAATGTACAAACCACTTTATCCATCCTTTGATGATTATAATTATGAGGATGTGTAGTGTTTTTTGCCAGAATGGAATGTAAGTCTGAAAACTGTGGTATTTTTTTTTAAAGTAATTTACATAATACTGACTTAAAGAGTATTTTTCTACTGTAGATTGTGTAAAATAAATTCACAATAAAAATGACCAGTTGCAAGGTTATTAAATGTTTTTCGAAGTCAGTTATTCAGGGGATATTAATAAATTGCTAGCAGCATACAGATTCTTGTTATTGCCTTATTTCTGCTTATAACTGGTTTTAGCCTAAGGGCTTTGCTTGAATTAATTAAATACATTTTAATTTTATATTTTTTAATTGATATCCAACTAACACAAAATAAACAGACTGTTCATTTAATAGCTAATGTTGAGCCATATGGCAACAAACTTTAAAAAATCTAATAATGTTTTGGTAAAGATGGTATCAATTTCTCATTATTGAATGATGACTACAAAATTATTTTATTATAATGTCCAGATAATATTTTATAGGCAAACCTTAATGCCAGATTAAAATCCTTTAGGTGAATGACCAAGACTCCACAATCTTTTTTATATTGCCATCTTTTTATGGCAATTAATACATCAACTGCATTAGTTGCCTGTTGGTCATCTGCAAGCTTATTTCCAGTTCAAATTTCTCCTGCATCTTCAATAGCTGAAAATTAAATATATAAACTATGTTACATCCAGTTGCAGTCAGTGGCATTAATGCTTAAGAACTTAATCTTCATTTGTTTAAATATTATGTACCCAACACAGTAGCAGGCTTTTATGAAACGGTACAGCATACAGAAAATACAATTAAGGTAAAAAAAGGATGTAAGTTGATATAAAATAGACTTCATTTAAGTTTTATTCTATCTATATTTGAAAAATGTATGAATAAAAGGTAATCAATAGTCTTAAAAAATCACATTAACAATTTATTAGTATCTCTTGGTCAAACTTTCTACTTATATTAAAAAAGTATCTTACAACTTCACTATTATATCTTACAAAGAATAGGTGTATGTGTTTAATCAGAAAATTGTTGATCCCAGCCAATCAAGACCAGTCAGTAGCCAGAATTAAATTATAGGACAAAATTAAGTCAGTGAAGTGGGTAAACAGATAATTATCATATTAAATACTTATGTTAGTAATATAATTATATTCCTCACTACTCTACTTGGACAAACTATCATGTTTAACTACATAAGATTGCTTGGAGTGTAATTACTTGTGATGTTTTACATTTGTAGTTGCATTGTATTGATGGTCGTACATATATGTATCTGTAAATTATGGTCAAGAACTTAATCTTTATTAGTTCCATTTAACTATGCATGAAAATTAATGAACTTTCTTTTACAATTACAAATAATTCACTTTAAAATAATTTGAAATTTTTTGGAATTAAAGTACATATGTCTGTATTTTTTTTTAAATGTTAGAGAATATGTTGGCAGATTTAATATACTCGTATTTTATCGCTGGGTCCAGTAATTAGGATTGAAAGTTTTCATTTAAATTATTGCTAATAAAATGTCCTATTTGTGTGCCAAAAGCTTATCTTAGTGTTTTATGGATAACATACACTTGTTATTCATTTATTTTATATGTAAATACTAGATTTTGCCCAAAAACTTAGTAAGAAGCCTATGTGTTCTATCAGACATGTTCTACATCTGTGCCAAATTTTATCGAGATCCATTAAGCCGTTTTGGAAAAACGTAGCAACAACTGTCCAGCCATCCAAACTTTGGTATTTTAAATATTATCGATTAATTGAAAAGTTGCTGTCATCAAAGTTTTATACCCGGTGCCATGTTAGAGACATATAGTTGCTCATATCCTTGTTAATTAAACATCAAATTAAAGAACGATTTTGAGTTTAGTTTGTAGCAATGAATTTGAAATCAATACTTTGATGGTGAAAGAGAAAGATATGCAAATTATTATGCATTAAATTATTGACGAACTCGGAAAATAGATGTTTGAAATTAGAGACTAGGCGAGTCACCTGAAATGAAATTAGGTGAATTGGATAGACGAGTTGCCGGTAATAAACTTAATAAACAACAATTCATGGTTTAATATTTAAATGTATGTTACATACGCAAAAACAAGTTATCTATGATAGTGTATACTATTTGTACGTGTGCTAATACCACCGTTAGGAGTCGCGCGGTGCGGCGGCGGCGCGGCGGCCCATACTCGGCTGTTACCTCGATAATCACTGCCTTAGCTATCCGCCGGCGCTGCCGCCGTCTATTGCGGTAGGTCGGCTATTGTGCGTGATTCACGAAACGTTTTGGGAATTCCATAATGGCAACGCTTACTTAACGTTCAGTTTACACCCAAACATATAACATTCACTTTTTCAGATATCAACCAATGTTTTATTTTTTAAATTAGACGCGCGTGCATTATAATTTATAGTGAGTTGCCATGTTTAAAAAACATTTTTTTAAAAATTGTTTTAGTAGATTTTTTTTTCTACGTCCAGTTTGTCCGTTTATCTTGTTTATAATGTATGGTAAGTTTTATTCATAAATTATGTACAAAATATATAAGAATAGTAACAATATTTTGTTCGGTTAAAATTCGATGTTTAGGAATTGGAATTTAAACAGTCTACGATTCGATAAATATTCAATTAAGTTTGCGCCACTTCACTGAATAAGGGCGTTAAAATACCGATTTAAACTTCTTACTGTTAAAATTAATGGTAAATTTAGATATTAAACTTCTGTGTAATATGGCGTGTTCAATTGAAAAAGGGGTTGGAGATTGTCTAGAAAGGACATATCGTGGTAGCAGTTTACTCCACAGGGTAACTATTACTAGTGTAGGAAAGAGAGAAAGTTATCTATATCAAGACAAAATAATATAGTCTTAATGCGACAGTAATTTCTCTAAACTTATCAATATAATCTTGATTTATATAACAACTTGAAATATTATTTCAAGATGTGAAAACACTGAAAGAACATTGTTTTGTTAACGCGTAACTGATCTTAATGACACTTACACTAATCGACGAATAATTGTCTAGAATTTTATAGGCGATTTTTATTGATTGATTTCTATCACATTTTATAGGATTTTATAAATGAGGTTCTGAATTCGTCAGTATGTATTATACAAAAGGGAAGCTTACACAGACATGTCCCATTTATCGGATTGACATAATTTTTTCATTAATTATCTTTGCTGAACATATTTATTCTAAACTATAAAATATGAAAAGGAACATTAAATTCTAAACTGTTTCTAACCTTTTTTTCTGGCAAATATCAAAACTAACGGCATTTAAATTACTAATAAATATGTAAAATTATTATTTACCATTACTCTTGGACTTTTGTATAATAAAATAAATCTATGTAATCAGAAAGTACATAATAATTTGAATCACAATTCTCCGGATCGGTTTTGTGTGCAGATTTATTAAAAAAGAAGTTGGGAAAATTAATATGACGTGTAAGATTTTTATTGTGCCGTATCTATGTATATAGACTGTGCTTGAAAATTATATTAAATGTTTATAGAATTAAGTGTTCTGCTTTATTGATGTAGCTTTTCGATGTTATCTTTATTTATAGTTTGTGATGCATTAATGAATAAGAATCATTGTAATAAATAATTTGGATCGTTACTGCATTCGAAATCTAAAACAGTTGCTTTAAAACATTTATGATGCGACAATATCATTTCATTTTTTTGTACATTGGTAAATTCGTTATTAGTTTATATGGCAATATTTTAGTATAAAAATTATATGATTGCTGTTAGTTTATGTGAATTGTTATTTTACTTTGGTTGTGTTACAAAAGTTTAATGTCACTTTCTATTTGGCTCATCTCGAATGTAATTTTTGTAGATATAATATGTTATGTTTTATTTACCAAACAATATCTGGCCAGATGAGAGAGGCGCTTTCATCGCGGTTAGTTCTCTATGAAAATATGTAAAACCTACATGGGCATATAAAAGGCATAAAAGAAGAAAACATTCATTACAACTATAGTACGAAAAGTACACAGACGCACAGAACGAGATTTTTTTTCCTTCCTAAGCGGCCCGTTCTCGTCAAATCCACCTTCCCTTTCCATGTTTTCCTTATAAGAAAAGGGTAAACAAAAAAGGAAAATTAGACCTTCCCACGCACACACTGAAGGCATACGTAAAATGGAGTTTATTCCACTTTACGTATGCCTTCAGTGTGGTCGTGGAATTGACCGGCCCAGTCATGCATCACATGTTGTTGCTTGCTTTTACCATTGTTAAAATGCTGCTTCCTTTACGAATCGTTTTGATGGTTGTTAAAAACCAATCGATATCAAATATACGAAGCCATATTGAATCGAATTCACGTAGTCATTATAAACTTATAATTATAACTTGTGTAGATACAGCCTTAGTGTTAATACTAATAGCTAATGTTGCCAGTTGGTTACTATACAGACTCCCCTTTAAATTGACAAAGACTGCTATTATAAATTTCATTTTAATTATATAAAGTAGTACGTCCTATTGTTATTGTTGCATTATGTTTGATTATAATTGCGCAGAGCATTGAAATTAGAAAAATTTAAACATTACAATTGTTAAGATTAGGTAAATGTTACGGTAATTTTTATGTTTTAGAACTCGATTTATTTTATGGCTAACTATTTGTGGCTTAATAATAACATTATTGTGGAACTATTTTATCTTTACGTTCAAAGGGTCCAGTCTGTATTTTTTTATATGGCGATTTTTTCGTGTGGTGGCATATTCCTAAAGGCCAAAACTTCAAATAGGAATTTTAAAACTTGATGATCTAATGTATTGCTTAATTCTCAATTAATTATATGTAAACCCTTACTTAATATGAATGACTTTACATTTGTTGTGGGATAAAGTAGTAAAGTAAGGTTGTGACGATTATATCTCAATGTCAATGAAATTGTAAAATATTATCGTCGATTTTAAAGGCGTGGAACGAATGTTTAATTTAAACATAGGTATTTGATGTAAGAGTTTAGTGTGTGTTATTAAACACAATTTTTTTTTACAATCTCTGTAGTTCAATGGGCTACAATTGTACGTTGCAATGATATTATATTGATGTATAATAAAATGGAAAATAATACAAAATTGTTTTATTCAAAAACCTAAGTTTTATTAAAAAAGTAAGTTTCTCTAGATTTCCCATTGCAAAAAGACTGTCCACAAAAACTTTGATTTGTGCACAATTTTTTTGTTTTTTTTTTCTTTGTTTTTTTATTGTTGATGAAATTAGAAAAAAGAATCGCGTGTATTCACTAGATATGGTCGGAAGAGTCTATGTATTTGTAGAGATCTATGGAATCCTAAGGCCTTTCGTACACTAGGCAACGTAAATCTTCGAAACCCGGCGATTTTAATCAGAAAGCGTCTTATGCAATACGATCTCATAGTGTCTGTTTGTGTACGAAACACAGTTACGCTTCGCCAACATTATTTTTATTCTTTGTTGTCATCGCTAGTCTCGCGCTACCAGTTTGTTGAGATCATGGTAAAAAAAGAAGATTTTTAAGATGGCGGAGCGAATCTGTACACTTGTAAAATTGTTAATTCGTGTTGATCATGTAGTCGCTACCTATACTGCCACTGCGACGCCCCACTGACCAGCCAGAGAATAGGGCCACTCAGTGCGCCCACAATGGGGCGCTACCCCTGTAGGCGCTCCTCAAAGAAAACACCGTACAATGCTGGTTCGGGCTACCAAGAGCCTAAGTTCAACAATGAATTAACCAAAGAGTATCTATAATAATTTTCTTTGCACCTAGAGTATAATATTACCTAGCACTATAATATTTACTGCGCAGTAACAGTCGTGACTTAGTATTTACAAATTTTATTTTTATGTCTTGATAGTACATGACACACATTTGTTACCCTTGAATAAAATCTTTTCAGTTTAAAATATATTACGGCAAGGAATGCTATTTGAACGTAAAATTAAAACGGTAAACTAAAAATTGTAATATCTGTATAAGGTACCTTTGTGTTTTTGTTTTTGACCCGCAGTAGCTTAAATGGGTCCACCGATTTTGAAATTATATGTTATATGTTTCATATTCTTCTCTAATGTATCATATTGTCTTTATTTTAATTACTTAAATAATAAAATATAATTTCATATTTTGGTATTTAATTTTGTTATCTGATCGGGTTTCTATCCGATTAATTAATATTTTATTCAACCGATTTACTTTACTTATATTAACTTGACACAAAATGCATTTTAGAAGATCTAATTTTCATACAACAAATCAAAGTTGGCCTTTATTTATTCTTACAACTGTGAACGTTTTCATGAAAGAACATCGCGCATTATCGAACAAAATATCTACTAATATATTTTATTTCGTGCTTGAAATTAGTCCTCAAAAAAATTACTTAATTCTTGTTTGAGTTGAACAAAATTTGTCATTTCAACGTCGTGTTTCTTTTGTTTTTATTCATATTTTAATTTTTTCTTCACAACGTTGGCAATGGCGTGTTACGTTGAGCGAATATGAAAAACGAAGTATAGTTAATTTTTTTTTCTGAAAACCTGGAACATCTTCTGTATTATGTTACTAATTTATTTATCAACTTGCTTCATAATAGATATTGGGTCTGATATACAGCGCGATACACAGTCAAATATGTTTGTCAAACACAAATGCATGCCATATATTAAAGCGCTCAGCCCGGTAAGTGATCATTAGTCAAAATTGTTTGATAGAGATTTTGATATAAAAATTTCAATTGTCGACAATAGTGTAAAACAAAGCCTTCCATCAAAGACTATGAAATAATTTGACAAATACGCAAAGCTTGTCAAAAAGTTTAACCGTATTATTGCCATATCTTTGTATCTTATCTGTACAGTTTTGTTTTAGTTATTACGGTATCAGCTAGTAGTAATGTATTTAAAAATATTTCAAAGATTTTAAATGTTTAGAAACGAATCTGAAAAAAGAATTTAAAAAAAAAAATACGTCCCATTGTTTGGAGAATTACACATTCAGAGGAACTAGCATACAATAGACATATACGAACAAACTAGTAATGAGTGACATATTAGTTTTTTTTTAAATATAGAATGAGTGGGACGGCAATATGTTTTATACCGGTAGTGGAAAAAGGTAAGATAAAGTTGTTGACAATTCAGCGGGGTTTTAATTGTGGTGCCTTCTTGAAATATCTTGTTGACGTTCACTCATTGATCAAGGTCAGGTGGTTTATAAATTATTTCATCAAATATTTTAAGGTTTAAATTAAAATTGGGTATGATTTCGGAGAATAATTATCGTTCGTCTTCCATCGCAACTGCGAAATAGAATAATACTTTAAAAGCTTATTTTCTTTAAATTAATTAAATTCATTATTTAATTTTATGTTTCTAATATCATTAAAATAATAATTAATTTATAATTACAAGTACAACGAGTACTTTTTAAATTATCAACAACTTTGTAAACGGGTTTGTTGTGTATATTTTTCTCCATCAAAGATTTAATTATTTATACGCTTTGGAATTCAATGTTATAAACTGGTCCGTACAGATATGGTGCCTTAAGCTATAATACGTGGGTCTTTTTTTAAAAAAAATAAGATTTTGTAATTTAAGTCATTTAACAAGCGCATGCGACTTTGTCCGCGTTTACTTACAACCAACACAAAGTAAAACTCAATTAGGTACTTGTTATTGTTAATTGAAAAAAGTATGAAGAAAACGATTACAATAGTAATAGGAATACAAAACAGTAGTCAGATAAAAAGGGTTTGTGTCGAATTTGTTGGTAATTTTTTTGAAGGATTTTTTTTCCATACAAACTTTCATCCCTTATAGTCTGAGATAGGTCTGGAATCCTTTCTAAAACTGGAATGTTAATAATATGAAGTCGTTTACATTTTACTTTCCCTATTAAATATTTGACATCAAAAACACATATTAATTCATCACAATTATTACATAATCTGTATGTTTCAATTACATAACCAATAATTATGTTTTAGATTCTAGCTGACGAAAATGTTGTTTACCTACCATTACCTTACTACTTATCCGGAGTTGTAATCTTCTGTGTCTGGCTGTCCTGACTTTTAGCATTTATAAAAATATATGTTGCAACACAAACAATATATACGTAAATACTTATTATTAGCACATATAAATGCTTGCATTGTTTTGCAATCGGTAATTAATTGCGTTACATGATCAAGTCAACTTCTCTATTGTATTATTGTATTTACATAGTACAAAGTCAAGGCGTTAGCTATTCAACTATATGTATAGCTATGTTAATATGACCTCGATTGCAATGTATTAATAATACATCGATGTTTTTAATGACATTTAATTTTCTCCACATACAGGATTTAAACGAACGTAACGTAAATAGTTATAAATGTTCTATCGCTAAATCTAACTGGTACCCTATAGCCTCGTAGAGAGAAAAATGCAGACTCTTCAAATCGGTCATGCTTAGGTTCAACAAGGTCGCAAAGAAACATACTTCCTTACTGCCTAAACCGGACAAAAGTGTGAATAGTGTTAGTTAACAATGAATCTGTATTTTCTGCATGGTTCGTTGAGATTGTAGTTACATCAGCGCGCCTCACACTGCCAGTGCCGAATGCTGAGGCGCGGTCAGGGACGCGGCCATGACCACGGTCAATGGCGCTTCAAGGTGCCCGCCAAAACTATCTGTGTTGCCAATACACAAAATGATTTTTGTTTTTCCCATTGCAATCAGCAAAGTTAGGTAAAAAAGTTGCTGTTTTTATTTTGAAAATTTATTCTGTGAGTTAGAAGGTATTATCTCAAATTTTCATAATAAAATTGTTGTCTCTATTTTATGCAAATATTTTGACAGGGCGAAATTATAAATAGACGATAAAAATATAATACTCTCCTCAGGTAAGAACAATTGGGCCCTGATTAGTGTCGATTAGTGCCTGATCCGTGATTTCCTGAGAAATAAGATTCTCGGAAGGGTTCGGCAAAAAATTGCTCTACCAGTATCCTGTCCTTGACAACTTTGAGCTACCACGTTAACGGTTTCTAGGACGTTCCATTCATGTGTATACGCAGAATGTATTTCTATTCAAAATTGAAACATTTAAAAACTAAGGAGTAAATGCGTGACAACCATAAGGTAAGAAATAGAGAAGTCATGTTTCGGATGTTTGAGAACAAAGTCAACTATCAATGTTACCAAATTGAAATCAACTCCCTTTTTATTCTTAATTAAAACTATAACGTACCTATTTAAATAGAACGAATACGTTAAAGAAGTGCGTCATTTTCTTTAAATAATTATATAAAGCTTTGGTAAGCAAACTTACAGAATTAAAAAAAAAACAATATACATAATGTACAATATGCAAACCCATGACTTCATCCTTTTGAAGTTGATAATCTTAATATAGCATTCGTTCTTTCTTTTTCTCTTACCTGTAGCTTTTATGATCACGTCACTCACTCCAAATGTACAAGCTTCAGTGGCCAACTTAACATATAGCACATTCGTAATGAAGGTCAAGCAAGTTCATAATTATCGTTTTATCGCGTTTGATGTTTACTCTTCGCTCAAATGGAAGATTCATTATTCTCAATATAACTTATATCAGTCAATAGTAACAAGGTAGGATTAACGAAATTAAAAATAAATTAAAAAAATCGGTAATCGCAAAATAACCTATACCAACTTTATAAGTCACGATAAACGATTTCTAATCAACCAATGTAGACCAAAGTCCGAACGAAGATTACGAAGGCCTTGATTTTTCATATTAACTCAGAAACTACGTCATAATCTTGATTAAATTATGGTATAATTAAAATTGAAGGTTAAAACAATTCGCATAGAGCTGAAATATATAAGTATGTTGGGAACACCATTATATTTGAACCCAGAAAAGTCCCCATCGAGCACGCATTTGAAAAAAAATTGAAGTCAAAGTATTCAAAAATAGGATTTTTTGGCGAAATGGTAAATTTTATTAAAAAAACTACCTTAGGTTGTAGGTTATTATAATTACTTTTTAAACAACCACTATTTCTGAGATATTGAAGTTTGAACATTTGAAAAAATTGTATTTTTAGCCAGCGATCGCTACATGTCCATGTGTTGTTTGTTTGTATTGCGAACTGATGAAGAATAAACATCTATTTAAATGCATCTACATCTATAAAAATGAACCAGCTTCAGACCTTTAGGGGAGGACAAGAAAAATCCTTTCTAAGTGCTTGACTATTTGGTTATAGAAATATCTATACCTAAGTCTTTAGGTCCAGTAGTTTAGGCTATACGATGATTTAATAGATACATTTGACCAATGAATTCAAGCATGCTAAGGTAGGCTCGCATTCCAAATGGGGACTGTCAATTTTCAACTCTACGCCAATTTTTCTAGGTACCTTTTATGTCAAGTGTCCGAATTAATTTCAAATGCTTGAATCGTAATATCTCAGAAAAGGCGGACGTTTTGGATTTGGACATAGTCGACGAGCAAGCTCATATGTATTAGGAATTTAAAAGAATCATCATAATCGGTTCAGTACAATCAGAGCGCAGTTTTGGGGGTACATAAAAACCTACTTAAATATTAATGTTTTAAACATGTTAAAGTTATGTAAAAGTAAAGAGAAAGTAATGAAGTATGAAGTTTAAATATAAATGTGAATAAATGTGTTGTTATCGTGATTATTAGTCGAGTATTATGTTGACCTTATTCATTATCGTTGTGTTGTGCGTGCATTCTAGATAAACATGCAGGCCCTTAAATAACATCTCGAAATGATATCAGCGCGGGGGCAGTTCGTGCGGAGTCCATCTTGTAATTGCATCGCTAGAGGTGACATTGGTCGGTCATCGAACCCGACAACGGCCTTGTATTGTGTCGGTTGGGTTGCGCTGCCGCTGCCGCTACCCCGCCCCCCTTTTCCTCGCTCCTCGCCACATACCGCGTTTTAATTCCTCGCTATTAGTATTACCAGAAATAAAATTTTACCCATAATCATGGCAGATGTTTATTGCTAGTTTATAAATAATACAACAGTGTAATATAACTATTAATGCGTGTAATAGTGACAAAATAAGTGTAAAATAAGATTAATGAATGATATAAAAACTATTAAGATCTGTGCAGTACCAATGAAGCAACACTGGACACGTGCTATTTATAGAGGTATTTAGCTGGTAAGACTAACATATAAATATGCACTTCGCTTACGTAACGCGACAACTATCATGTCACACACACACACACACACATATTTATCATGAGCAAATAGATCGTAAGTACCTACCGATCGCAAATTAATAAACACTTATATTGACGATAAACAACACCCGGTTTGCATTATGTTACAATTTATTACTGTTTACATTAATTTTGTTTACTTAATTAACGAACAAATAAAAGAGTTACAATACCGATGTATTTTGTTTCGACTTAAATTGCGCAGTCAAATGTTTTGTTATTATAAATATAATGGGTTTTACCAAAGGGCAGAATAACAACCTAAAGGCCGTAAACAGGTAGCTGTAGAGCCAGTTTTGAGATATCTGGTAATTATCCACATGTATGCAGTCTAGAAAAGTCGAAATTTACATGAAAGAAAAAAGGTGAGTGAAAAAAGTTCATTTTTATTTACCAGTGCATAACAGCAATCTTGGTAAGCGTTATCCCACGTCTAACAGACGTACTAGAAAATAAACAAAAACAAATATTGCCTTCTCTCTGACTCACGCTAAACAAGTGGCAAGTAAGTATGATATAACCATAATTTTGTGTGTTGATGTGCCGTTTTGGCATTTTTGGCAGTTAGCCAAAATTTTTAAACATTGGCGCAATTTTTTTTTTTTAAATCTTAATATAAGTATTTTTATGTATAAGAGAATTTATACTTGAGCCGTAATTTCACCTGTACCTATATGAAATGAAATTTAGGGTGACCATATCAAATTTAGGAATGTTGTCAGAAAAAAGATAAATAAAACAATGATTAATAGGTAAATACAAGTTAATAAAATCAATATAATTTGAAACGTTTTTGAATAAAATGTTTTGGTAGATTTCTGTCAGTACAGAACACAATGTTACGAGTAGCGGAAAATAGAGGGATGTGAGGAGTAGGCAATGCGCATAGTTCAAGGCCAGCCGCCGAGTTATTTGAAAAATACTATACTTAGGACAACGTTAGACCTTACGTAGATAAGACCTTGAAGTCAGAATTTTGAAAGTATTTTTAGATGGTGTTTAGGTATGGAAAAATAGAATATAAATTTTTGAGCACTTTTTATAATAATTGCCAGTCACATTTGGTAATTTTAACAATTACAGAAATACGTATAATTTGTGGAAAAAGTATCTGGTCACCCTGACTGTTCAATGGCGAACTGGCCATTTTTTGTAATTTAAGAGAAAAAGTTAAGTATTAGTTTTTTCAATCTTTGTAGTAAGACGTCTTTATCAATTTGTTAAGTTGCGGATAATTAAACTTTCTACTATAAATACTATAAATTCTACTTCAGAAATACTACGAGAAATGGCAGGACATCAGAAGTGAAAATCAGGTTTGATATTTGTCATTTTAAAACAATATTTTTTTTAACTTGCTCCGTTTCTTTTTAAAATATAAACAACTTTTCAAAATAAAAATGAAGGAATAGCAAACATTTTCCTTTGTTCATGAAAACGTGCTGAAAGTATCTGCTTTGAAAACAGAATAAATAGCTCTTTGAATTTACTCTGCATACATTCTCTTTAGAACAATAGTATATTCATTTTAATCTGTAGACCATTGTATCTTTTATTGTATTCTACGATTTTTAAATATTTTACTTTTTTATACGAGCGAATGGTTACCTAATTACGCCGAAATAGCGAAGCCACACCTGCCTAGATATCCGCAACTGTAGATACGTTCCCTACCTTTAATCGACGGAGGAGGGGAAGCACATTAAAATAATATTTCCCCTTCCTATGCATCCCTTTATCCGTCAAATTCACTTTGTCTTGTCATCTTTTCTTTAGGAAAAGAGGAAAGAGGACTAAAATTAGGCCTCCGACACACTCACTCGGTAGACTTAGTGTGGAATCGCCTGCGTCTAACACTGTTAAATGAATGAATGGAAAAATATGTAGACAAAAATTTTAAAAAGTATATTTTTTGAATTCAAGTTATAATTGCTTTCTATTTGACTAACTATTATTACCTAACCTAACTTGTGATTAGTATCATCAAAAGGAAAAATGTTTAAAGCCCCTGGGCCAGACGTGTAATTAGAGTGTACTTAATGAAAACATATAGAAATAATCGTTAAATTATAAATTAAAGTATGCTTATACAAAAAATACAAGTTATCATGCTTTCTTGTATTGATTTACCTTTTATTGTACGTTTCCTTTTTACACAATAATCAATAATTATAATATTATACATTTTCATTCAACAAGTCGTAAAAAACATTAGAATTAAACACCTAGATCATTATTAATTGCTATTAAAGCTTGAATTTAATTAGCGTTGTCTTTACTTTGAGATCATCCGTAATTAATAAAACAACAAATCGTCACGAGAACGTACATAATTTAAACGCTTTTAAGAAAACATCTTTAGAATTTCGATAAAAAACCTTGAGCGTTGCTTTCACGTGCGTCCTTGAAAGAGCTTAGATCGAAGCGAACACGAAAATAGACATATTTACCATTTAAAAGCAGAGATTTGGTTTTATACGTGAATTTTTAAATCTCCATATCATAATACAATAAAGATAAATTGCAATACGCAGTCGGGGATGCAACAAGAGCATTATGATATCAAGATGGCGGCGGGCGCAGCTGGCTCGGCCTGGATGGTTGCTGGGCAACGCCCGGGGCGCTGGGGGATCGCTCGTACTAAGGAAGTTCGATAACAAGTAAGTAATATTTTAGCAATATTTGCGACGGTGAAAATATTTTAACATCAAGAACTAAAGACATAATTTATAATAACTGCGAACAATACTTTTCTATCTAGACCAAAGTTTAGGAGTCATTTTTGGCTAGGTCTTAAAATAATTTCTTTCATTTATGTGTTAAAACATAGTCGAATACTTATACCAAATTTATACCAAAGCTAGCTTTCAGAATGACGTTCAATATCATTCTTTTTGCGAAAATACTCACAGAGGTCACAAAATAGGGTTTTTTATTATAAAAAAGGAGGTTGAATTAACATCATAGAACAGTGTTGTGCATTACCGAAACTAGATACAAAAACAACAAAATCATATCTTTTACTTCATCTATAAATGCCAAGGTAAAAGTGAAAAATACGTGAGTTCTCGTGGTAGGATCTTAATTTCCCGTTCCCGGCACGCGCTGTCTGTTGCCTAAGCGACGATGGACCTTATACCTACCCCCTACACCTACGTACAAAACACTTCACTAGACTAAGGGTGTCTATCCATTGCAGCTTCAATAGAGAAACTGAACGGTAAATCAATGTCAAATAACCCTCTTTGTTCATTGCTTTTCTACGTTGACCTACTTATATTGATCTCTCATTAAAAGCTTACAAATCTTTATTGAAACAGACACGCTTAAGTTTTATACTGATTATAAATATGACAGTTCGGAATACAAAAAGGATAGAAATATTTTTAAAGGATTAATAGAATATTTAACTGTGGGACACGCCAGCATCAACAAGATCTGTTGCTCCAATTACCACAAGTAAACAGATGACAGGCGTAAAGTGGAAGTAATTCGGCATTTCATCTGATGAGTGTGCGTACGGGAAGCTAAATTTTAATACTCTTCGCCTTCCCACCCTTTTGTTATAAGGAAAAGATGGCCAGAGGAGATGGCTTTGATGAAGGACTTATAAAAAGAGGAAATATCCTCAAAGATTTGAACTAAAGCAAAACAAAATTTGATAATAATAAAATGATTCCTCGCCACACTCCAAATGCGGACATTAAGTACATGAATGCGTTTGTGAGCCCCAATAGAATAACAATCAGGTGAATTGTGTGCCGGCCTCAATAATTTGAATTGAATTTGGAAAAAAAATATGTTTCCATAATCCCAACCTATTTGGTTTGTAAATTATATTTGATTTAGAACACGTAGGCTAGGCGTAAGATACACAGGTCATTGATTTGATACTGTCTAAGCTTGTCTGTATTTTATAAAACTGACTGATCGAAAATCTTGGCTATGATTAATTTGTATCAGTAATATTCCACGCGTTAATAATTGTAAATGTCAATATTATTAATAAACATTTCCAGTGTTTACCGTTGTTCATATTAACATTGTTTTGAAAGTAACATGTGTTGTGAGATAGCGTTGTTGATACCTAAACGTTGTAAAGGATGTTATAGCGGGGTTAAATATACACCGCACTTACAATGTAAGCTGGGACGTTTTGAGTGCAGCGTGCACCGCCGCTATGCGTGTACTCTATACGTAGCTATGTTGAGCTCTCTGGGTTGCCACATCTGTATTTAAATTATCCAAGACTTTGTTTTTTTTTTTAAATATTTGTTATCATATTGTTATCCATCATATCTTGTAGTCTGCATATATATAAAAAGTTTTTAAAGACAAATCATTTTCCTTTTTCGTCAATTTCTTTAAGGTAAATTCCGTTTAACCGTACATAACTTCCTGTTTTGATTCGGATGATATTATCATAGTAGCTGATTTTCATTGGCTTTTGATATTCCATATTTTGTTTGTAAATATAACAACAATTACTATTACCATTAATTTAATTTAATAATTTATAAATAAACGTTTTACAATACGTAATTACCAACTTTAACGAGATTAAATTTTAAGGAGTAATTCCTAAAAAAATAGGTATATTTAGGATTGGCAATACCGTGTAATAATGTTTGTTTTACGACGGCCATGTTTTTCGTAGGGGGCGAGAGGGGCGCTGGGGGACGCCGGCGGGGGTACGCTCGATGCAGCGCCGACCTGCACGTTCCTCCACCTCGCCTCCACAGTTACACGTTGATACCTTTACATTAAACGAGGTTGAAATTTGTATTGCTGTGAGCTTTGGAACTTTGTTACAATGTATCAATACTTCTGATAACATTAATATTAATATATATGACAAACATATTTATCATCATTATCAACTTACAGTTCAATCGTGCACATATGTAGTATGTGTTATAATGATGAATCTCTTTATGACAATATTTATTTTGTCGATCTTCTCAAGTGAACTCCGACCTGTCCAGAACTATGGTCAACCTTCTTGGGATTGCTAAATATGTCCAGCCGTACCCCAGATTACCGCGGCGTGGCGGACATATAGACAGAACATTTTGATAATTGGTTTTTCGTTATGAGCTATGACGCTAAAATGATTTTTAAAACGTTATCTTTATACTGTAAGTTGGGTATTTGGATCAGCCTTTATTGATCGTACTGACCCTTTATCAAAGCTATTAGCGAATAATGTAGGGCTTCAGGCACTGCAAGCTCTTGTCAAGTCCCCTTTATTTCGAGGTAAAAATCAATGTCTGTATGTTTGTAGCCTATGATTCTTACTCACTGGACTGTTTTTACTAAATACCATATTCTGAGAAAGCCTAAGTAGTTTTGTGCTCCAAAATTCCAAAATCTGTCGCAAAAATATTATCCTCTCGCCAGATTATTATAATTATATGGTAAGATGTTGACTTGGTATTGGATATATGAGATGTAAAATGTCGATACCTGTTATATTATGAGACGGGGAATATTGCAACAGCATGTATAATGCATGGATGAAGCCGGCGCCGCGCCGCATTACCATGCAGAAACAAAGTGGCAGAACGTTTAGGAACTGACCAACGACCGGCGCTCGCGTTTTATTTGTCCTTTCCGAGTTCAAACCACCTTTCGGTAGCCTCAAATTGTAATACAGATTTCAAGTTTTTTTTTATATTATGGTAAGATGTTTTTTATCAGGATGAAAATTATTTCCACAGACGATTTATTCCTATTTCCTATTAGGAATCAGGTTTTAGTGATATTTTCCACTCGCTGAAACGAAAGACAACGAAGTTTTTTTTTGTTTCTTGTAGGTTCTACATCTGGAGAAATCTTTCATCAATCCATGTATCTTTACATCCAAACATTAGCATTTATAATATTAGTAAGATTGACTATTATTTGTAGAGAAAATAGCAAAGCATACATTTAAACAATGGAAGGGAAGCACAAACACGTTGGTATGAGCTCATCAGTCTCAGGTGTCATGTTATTTAACACGAGTTGTATAACATAGCACAGCCGTTATTATCAATGTCACCATTCTTTCACTGACAATTTAATATATCTAGTTTTGTTATTATAACGAAATATTTGTTAATATTGTAATTTTTTTTAATTGTATTGTAAGGTGCAAACGAGTAAGCATTTGAACGCGCCAAATTAGTGAAGCTATCTGTCCATAGACATTTGCAATTACAGATACGTTGCCTACCTATAGAATCGATGAAGGGACGCAGAAAGGAAAATATTACCGATAACTATGCGTCCTCTTCTCCGTCACAACCACTTTTACGTCTCATTTTTTCTTTTAAAAAAAGGACGGTAAGGAAAAGAGAACTATAAGACTGTCTACACGCACACTCATCCCACGAAACATTGAATTCCTTCCACTTCACAACTGTCTTCTGTGCGGTTGAGGTCGGCCGAGCAATTCGTGCAACAGTTTTTGCTGAAGTCAACCACATGTGCCATTTTCACATCTTAAATTCAATAATGAAAACCTTATTTCCAAAATGGATTCAAAGCTACGCAAATTAATTTCGCCGTAAATGATCACTGAATTAAGATAAAAAAAAATAAAAAATCCGCTAGCATTAAACGGTATTCATTAAAAAAATGTATTTTCACTGATCTCCGAAGTCCTCTCTGGTTATTATAAGTAAATGAAATGAGATTTATTGAATAAAATTAGATTCCTTTTAATAAAATACACGTGTGCTCGGAGCTCGACCGCCTCCCGCTGCTCAGAGATCATTTCAAACGGTAAACAATTTGCCTTTAACTATTTGCTTGTGGAACATCAGCTTTGATATTAGAGCCTTTTGTTGTTTAATTCGACATCTTCATGGAATATAAATGGATGAAAACAAATTTATATTCAATAACGTTAATAAAGTAAATACGTCTATGTTTGGGATAATCTCGATTTGTGTATGCTTGATGGAATCAATATTAGCTTGCGTGTTACACAGTTTGGATAAGGAATTGCTAATTCAAATGAAATCACTTTTTATATAGCCCGAAACATTCACGTTTTTTAGTATTAGCAGATTTTTATCAATTTACTAATATTTCTTGTAGTTATTTGACTTATATTCTTTATAGGCTTTTGCTAGGATACGGTTTATGACTATAGTCTTATGACTGATTAATAGGATAATAAATGAATTTGTAAAGATTAAATCATAAACAAAACATCTGAGAATTGTTTATACGAACGTGAAGAAAATGGATGGGGCCAGACCTAAGATTACGGCAGAATGCTGGCACATAAAAAAATATGAAAAGTTGCAGGACACACCACAGATTACGTTCATTAATCCATATAAATAAAAGTAGAATGCAATAAAATTGTGGCGTAGTTACTACAAATGCTTGTATTTTTTCATTGCGTAGTTGATTGTAGTGAACAAGCCTTGTGGATAACAAGATGCCGGGTGCACTGTTATCGCAGAGCTGCGCATTCGCACCGCTAATGCATACATTTGTATGCTAATCAAAATATACACTCCGGTCATGTGTGCGCGCAGTTGAAACAAATCATCGTCTATGTGTGCGTAGCGCATGTTGTGTGCTCTTTGTGTTTGTGTGTTAATTGTAATTTATTATCTTTACTCACACCAAACAGAATCTTTCTCTTCTAATATGAAGTTTTTGCAACTGTTGATTGATAATTAGGGCAATATCAGCTTTAATTAAATGCTTATTTTTTTTAAATACACTCTATAAACATAGATACAAATAAACAAATTATATATTTATCTATAGTTTTCAGTACTTATTATTATTGTCTTCGCCTTTGACACAAGAGATCGTCAGCGCCTCGCCGCCTGTCATCCGCAATCTGATTGCTTGGAGACATATAATACTTTGGCTAAGTATGTGTATATATCCTCTATTCAATAGTAAATCATGCATTTAACGTAATAAAGGTGGTTTCACTAAATCAATTTAATTAGAAAACTTAGTGGTTCATTAAAAATGTACCTCGATTCTTAGTCCCAGTGAAATGGTGATTTACTACCAAAATTTGCAGTGCTAGGGCCCCATCATGCATTCATCATTTTGATTTCTCCTTCACACGAACATTTTAGTTACTAATTCGAGATTTGACAATTTTTTTTGTGTAGTCCACACGTGCCACTTAAAAAGTCAGTTATCGTAAAAGTCGCGTATGAAATCACAATTATAACGCAAGCATACGTCATTGATTTTATGGTTTTGCCATTTTACCTCTGTCGATGTTACGTAGTTATCGTTTGAGATTGGACGCATGAATTAATTTTGATACGACCTTGTGCTTATCTTGGTATATCGTACTACTGTTTGCGTATAGTGCTTACGATCAGTTGAATACAGTTATGTAGCCATTTATTTGCTTTTTACTTTGCTAGTTGTGACGTCATTTGACACGACTGTGAAGAATTATGGCATTTGTGTAAATAAGTGTTTTAAATTATTAACTTTCGTGCTATTTTGCTTAACTTTTCTACCATGAAAAATAGTGTGTTGTTTAATAATAATTTCGAACCAAAACAACTTTGGTGCCCAAAAAGAGAGTGAAATTAATTGGTTGGACAATACCATAATTTAATATAGGAAATATGGTTTATCACTCTACACCGACCAATGTCAAAGTAAATAAAATATACCGTAGACCAAAGGAATCGATTGTCTTTCAAATCAGATAAGAAGAATGGAAAAAAATTAAAGAGCTTGGTAAATCAAAGCATATATCATTGTATTATTGCTTTCTATGCATTATTTGCTATAAATGCAAAGTTCACCTTTATAAATGTCCGTGATAAAAGCATTTCATTTATAAAGGAGCATGTGAAACATAATCCAACCTCGACATCGCGTAGGTGAAGTGTGGTGTCAAAGAGAATTTATAAAGTAGCCGACATAGCATTTGTTCCTCTAACAACCCTTACCTTTGCTTGCTATTGTTTGAATTGTCTATCGGTGATTATCTTTTTAATCAGTATCATGTTTTGATGAAACGGTGATGTCGAAAGATGATGTCACAAATATTTTTTTAAAAACACCTATATAATACTAGGAATGTATCAATATTTGTTTTATAATAATAATATAGTAATAGCGATAAATCGATTGAACGGTTAAAAATATTTTCCATAACTTTGATTACGTTTCTGAGTTTTAAAAGTTGTGTGTACTCAGTAAAGGTTTGTTTTGTGTGCTTAGTATAATAAAAGTTAATTAAAAGTTTCAACTTCAAAAATACCTACGGCAATTACCAAAAATGGAGAATTAATCACCGAATGGCTTTAATGTTATTGTAAAAAGAAGAAAGTTATTAATCAGACATTTTACGAATTCTAATAATTTAAGGAGTTTTTATTGAGTTTACATTTATAAAGTAACATGTGACTTTCACAATCAGTCATCAGGCTATAAGACACTTGTTTATCCATACATCTAAACATATAAATAAAATTGGAGTGTCTGTTTGTAATATAGAAATAACCGTTTTTACTATAAATATGTATACGGTACATACAATAAAATAACAATTTTTACAATGTTTTTCTGTCTGTCTGTATGTTTGCTCTGGCTTATCTCTGAAATGGCGTGATCGATTTTGTCGGGACTTTTATTGGCAGATAGCTGATGTAATTAGGAGTAACTTAGGCTACGTTTATTCTAGAGAAATTATTTTATTTTAGATAAATAATGTTGCACTATCCAAGTACTATCAAGTATCGCGCGCCGCTCAGATAGTATTTCATGCGGACAAAGTCGCGGGCATAGCTAGCAACCAATATGTTTTATTCATAAGTGCAATTAAGTGCTTGTCAGCTATTACAAACAAGAATTAGTGTGTACCGTGTAATACCAATTACGTATATATATCGGTATGACTTTCCTCACCTGTCATGATATAGAATTATACATTTAAATGGTGTGGTTATAAACATCGGCATGTTGGCGTCCATCCATCAAGCAATGTTTATATGTGGAGCTGGCAATTCAACGGGAAGATGATCCACTATGAACTTTGACTTGCTGTAATTACTAAATAACTCTTAATGGACTCCTTTGAAGTTCAAATTGAAATAAAACATTAAAGTAAATATAAGAATGACTAATATTATGGTAAATTTTAGTCTTCTTACCGTTCCCACTCTTTTTTTTTAATAAGGAAAGGATGGGATGTGGAAGGAATATAACCTCCTTTTTTTTTGAAGATGGCTAAAAAGGTCTAGTAACTCAGTTCTCGATCTGGGACATGGGGATCTCGATCTACCGTTTGTAATTAAAATTTAAGAATAGTTACTATCTTTATTTACTACAGTGATGTGTTATCTCGTACTCGTCATTATTCGCAATAAAATTTAACTTTAGACCAAAGTCGAAGGTCTTTTGGCTTATTAAACCTTAAAAAAAAACAAGCTTTGTAATGTCAAAGTTAGTGATTGTTAATATGTATTTTTTTTAACAATAACACGACTTATTAGAAACTGGCTTAAAACTCTGTGGTTTGTTTAGGTTGAATTTTAATAATTCGTTTTTAGTTTTGTTTATTTATAATTTTTTGTCATTATATGTAAATGTGATGATGTTTTGTTTCACTTTTTATCCAAAAATTAAAGAAAAAATTGAATTTCATTATTCTACGTAATTTATAAGCACTACCGGTATATTTTTTCTGGTAATAAAAATAGTGGCAAGGATAAATAAACTACTATAAGCATGTGCGAAAATAATCATTAAAAGATTCTTAGTTCTTTGTTTGTGTAGAGGATAACTGACATTTTTGACATCATAGGTATTTCTTAAATCTACGTTACTTTTTCGGAAGCTATCTGAAGAAATTAAGTTTGATTTACTTCTAAGAAGTTCTTTTTTGTATATTGTACTAGCGAAGAAGCTAAATCAGTTCCCTATGTGTTGTTCCAGTCTGTGTTCTACATCTATTCCAAATTTCAGCAATATCCATGCAGCTGTTCTGGAGATACCTTATGACCTTATCCATCTAAATATTAGCATTTATAATATTAATAAGAAGTAAGATGTATCATATTTTATGTGGATATACTATAAAACTGATAATTTGCTGACGTCACGCATATATAAACAATCAACGCTTGAAGGTAGTGCGTACAAATGAGTGTCATTATAATAAAAACCAGTTTAATAACCACATAGCTCACAACGTGATCGCAAAATAACAACATAATTGTTTCAATAAATCTGTGAGAACAAATTTAATTGTTGTTCTCTAGGCTGTTTTTGCGACAACGCGGAAGTCAACGGATTATTTATTCTTTTTAACCTTTATTAATGATACGAAAATATCAACCTCGTTAGTAATGATACAATCGTTGCTGCATATTAAATTCTCATGTCTGGTGCGTTTTTAAAACTCTACCCGTCTCTTTCCTTTTTACGGTTGTCGTCTGTGTTATATCTTTCTTTTCTCTCATATAACGAAATATACCACAACAATATTCTTATATTAAGATTTGAAATGACTATATTAAACGAAAAAAGCTTTTGGTAAAGATGACTAAATTGCTTATTATATTATATTGTTTTTGTAAATTCTCGAAATAGGTCAAAATTATAGTGATAAATGTATAGATGATTTGTAGAATGAATTGGAAAGTGGCAAAAAGGTTAACGTGCATTTGCAAGTACCTCTCGCTCCCGGCAGCAAGTTGAAGGAGTGATGCTCGCGCACGTACGCGAGGAAGCGAGACAGCGAGGCAGCGGCGAGCTTAGACCGCGACACCCGCAAAACCGGGTGCTGCCGAGTGTGTGAGGTGCTTTCAAATGCGTGATAACCTTAAATCTCGACTCGTGAACTGTTCATGCAAACATTATTCGATTCGACACTAGACCAGTCTACGTCCGTTGTGAAGAAGTTTACATTACCTCATTTACTTAGACGTTGTCTACGTTCGTGTCATATGGACTTTGAACTTTTGAAGACATTACAGTTTATCAGATGAGTCGTATTTAGATCGATGGTAACGTACATAAAAACTGGATAAGTAAATGACTGTTATATATCTTATGTATTCTATATATATCTCCTTTATACAATTTTATTTAGTATATTGTGGTTGTGTAAGATTATAAAGAATTTATCAAATGTACGTAAACGAGGAATGTTGTATTATAAGTACATATTAAGTTTCACGTCAATGCAATAAAATTTAACAGCGGTCAACGTATGTGCGCCTGCGCACGAGTGGGGAGTGAGTGCGCCAAAACATGATGATGCGGAATGTAATGCGTTTTATTTTATCGATACTTTTTAAAAGGAACATGTTTCTTTTTAAAAAATGCTTTTGTAATACATTTTATATTGTAAAAAATACTATGGATAAACAGTTCTTTAGGAAGCGAAAAATGTTTTTATAAATTTATTTTTCTTTGCCTTGACGCTTGCTCGTATGTAAGTTGCTTTCTGTCCAATATTATTATATTAATACAAGTTATGAACGTTTTATCGCTTTTGAATTATATTAGAATAGAATCTCTACAATTTTGACGAAAGTATAAAATGTCGAAAAAGTGTTGTCTTACTGTGTACCTATCGATAAATATCGATAGATTTATATGGACATCTCTAGTATTTGAATGCGTCTATTTTGCGAACGAGATTGTTTTAGCATGTCATGACGCAAGAAAGATTTAATCAACGATGTCGTGGTTTATTTTATATGAGGTGCAAAATTCGTACAATATTGCATTAACATTATAGACATTTTTAGAGCTATTCCATGTATTCTTACGTAGAAAGTACGTCTAATTTTTCTATCAATTTACGTAATCTTGCCGTTTATTTTGTTATTTTAAACCTGATAAAAACATTCAATTAATTCCAATCCTGATATCTCGGATTTCTGAAATCCGATATTTTTAAACAGACAGCTCATCGATACTTTGTAGCGAACGTCAGAGACTCATTTATCAATTCATTAGTAAATAGTTAAGTTCCCTTTTCATAAAATCTTATAATAAAAATATGCCACATGTTAAAACTTTGAATGAGTGGTGTCGCGACCACGCTACAGGAAATGGGACACGATACTCTAAACAAATGGCGACTAGCTGTTTAGTGGAAAAAGGCATTAAGGTTGAGTTACTTCATGGTAACACGAACATTACTCGTACAGCGAACATAAAGTTGTTTAGGCTAAGCGCTTTCCATTCTGCCACAGTCACAAAAACAAATATTCCCCTATTGTTTTGTCTGCCTTATACATACAATGTATACAAGCATGATTTGAAATCTGAGATTGAAGTTCTTAATTGAAAACATCTTAGATCCAACTCCTGCAGTTAGAATCATTATGTTGTCTCCTTTGTGACTACTTAACAGCTTTGGATACTGCAGTCAATATCTATATCGCTTTAACTCAAAAACTACAGGATAGGTTTCCTAAATTCTTATGTCATAAAAAAGCTTTATTATAACCGTGTATCAGGCATTTACTGCTAGTTTTTTTTTAAATTTCGCACGTACGAAGACTCAAGCAACAGTAAGTATTTAGTAATAATACTTAACATTACTAATTGTTGTATTTAAATCACAAATGACGTTGTTAAGCGCATCATGTGTTTTAAAGCAGTGATAAGGTTTCCGCTTAGCCGCGTAGCAACGACATGTAAAGGATTCAAATGCCAATGCCAACATACTTAGCTTAATTAAGGAAGCAATATATAGAATTATAAATTCGCTATTCATTTTTAGTAAATTAGTTGCACACCTTGTAATATTAAAAAGAAAAAAATATTTAATTTGAATCCTGCTTAAAATATCGTCAGTAATTGACAAATTACAGTTGGATCGAGCGCCTAGGTATAGTGAGCTTATGACAAAGATACGAATATTATATATTATATACTTATATTTCGTCAGCGCTGAATTTGATAAAAAGTAGCCTATAATATTCCCATCTGCATCAGCTACCTTATCTGTCCAAATTTGTCCAGCCGTTCCGATTATCCAAAACAAATACGGTCTTACAGACAAGCAGATGGACACACAAAGATTTAAAAAATAACTTCTTCGTTATCAGCAATGCAATTATTTTTTGATACAGACACTCCAATTTTATAATTATGTAGGTTTGCCAGTTTCACTGCACAAAGTTGAAAATATTTAGTATTGGGATTGGAAAAAAGGTATTTGAATAATTAGGACAAGCACAAGAAACAACTTAAATACGCTGCATTAATTAACTTGGAGGCCATTTAAAGTAGGTTAATAGTTCTGGCGAGAAAATGTCATTATTCAATTAAACGAATTACTCTCTACAACACATCTGTTGTCTGTTCCAATGTGTTTATTAGATTACTAGTTGGCTCCTGTGACTGTATAATAATTACTTCGAGTACTTTATACATTTATTAGTAGGCATCGTAAACATTAAATAGTATATTTTTAAGATGTCCTCTTAAAATGTAAATAAGTTATATTTTACAAATTTATGGGTTAGTTGTTAAAAATATTCTACGAGATGTTTTTGAAAAAATTGCTTGTTACGTGTTTTGTAAAATTTTTAATGATTCGTTTGGTGGCAAGAAGTTTAATACATGGCTAGGATGATTAAAAAGTGACGAAGTTTATCATCGTTCGGTAACATAAACATTCTAGTTTTTCTCGCTGGTGTGAGTGAAGTCGCATTTGGCGGCGTAACAAGTATGCGGCCGATCACTTCCCCCTCGCTGTTACTATGTTTGTTGTGAAAATGTAAACATCGCATTTCATTTAATGATTTACAAACGCTATCTCTGCAAATAGGATTTATTGAAAAACGTGCCAGTGAATGAAATAATTGAAAAACACACATGTGGATTTGAAATAAAATGAAAATAGCAATGAAATGCAAGCATGCATATGCATTGATTGTTGACAGCGATTCCATAAGAGAGCGTCAGATGTTTGTCGTAATGCCAAAAGGATCGATTTACTCACAAGGGAACAACAAATGTTTATCATATGAAAGAAGAATCCCAAATGAGCATCCTATATTTATAACATAGCCAGGAAAATAAAAAAGACATACTCAATGACAAGACACAAAGCCAAAAGCGCTTTAATAGAAATACAACTCAAAGGTTATGATTATTCTACCTAATCCTCGTTTTATACAATTCTGTCGCATTAGATCGACTTCACTAAAATGAGAACATGCACGACTCACATGTCTACGTCAAAATTTATCACCGGTGTTGATCTGGAACGCGCACTTGTTCGGCTATTTCCGTCCCCCGTCGGTCGGCTGTTGCGATAGCCGCCGCGCCGCCCTACCTCAACCCGCCATGTAATTTGGTGGTCTCGAATAAAGCGTGTCATTGACCTCCCAATGTAAACCACGGTTACGACCGACCGTGAACAAACCTCACTTCACAATTACGTGCCGTTTTATCATCACTATTCATGTCTGACAATACTGTCATAGAGTTGCGGACGTATTATTAGAATGGCATTCGTCAGGTCTGCTAATTATTCTTTGGTGACGGAATAACATTTGTTGTTTGCCCGATTGACGGGTGGACAATATTTTTACAAGTGTGTATATGGTGCATCTTATTTCTTACTAATATTATAAATGCGAATGATTGGATAGATGGATGGTGAGTAGATGTTTGTTAGAAGGTATCTCTAGAACGACTGCATGGATCTTGCTTAAATTTTGCATATCAATCAATCAGTTTATTTGCCAGAATATGATAGTTACTAGTAGAAATAACGAATCTTTAGAACGGCTAGAAGTCGATGTAATTTGACATATCAATAGAACATAGCCTAGAAAAACATATAGGCGGAGTCGCGGGAGACCGCTATTAAGACAGTGAACAGTGACATTGGCAGTACAATGCAATAATTTAATTCTAGAATTAGGCTTAGACTATTTGTTTTGTTGCCAAATAATACTCGTAACAGTTTATTTCATTTAAAATGCAAGGAGATAAAGTGTCTTGCTTATTAGAAATACAAACGTTTATAAAAATACAACAGATAGATTAAGTCTTTTTATTCCTAACTCATTACTTTTAGTACTAGCAGTCGCCCGCGACTCTGTCCGCACGGAATTAGAAAAAACATAATTAGTAGCCTGTGTTCTTCTGAATGTGTTCTATACGTATGCCCAATTTCATTGAAACCCGTTCAGACGTTAAGTAGATACCTTCAAACAAACATCCATCTATTTAAACATTCGCATTTACAATATTAGTAAGATTTACTTTAATTTGTAATCAGTGCATTTTGAAATTTATCAATTGTATATCTTGTCTGATTGGACAGGTTTATTTATTTGTTATCTGCTTGTGTCATTTATTTATTCATTAGCTATTGCCCGAGACTCTGTCTGCGCGGAATTAAAAAAACTAAGGCTATGTGTTCTTCCAGAATATATTCTACATCGATGTCATCGATATCCATGCAGTCGTTTCATTCAAACATCTATCCATCCATCCAACATTCGCATTTAGAATATTAGTAAGAAGTATCATTTACTACATAGAAATTATGGAGTAAATGATTGTAATTAAATCAATTGATAACATTCACATAAGTAACTCATCATTGATTTCAAAATAGATAGGAAAATATAGAATGATGTACGGTAATGATTGCGTTGCCAATCAAATCATATTACAGTCCCACGCCGATCGGAAGGGCCATTGTGTGCATAGCTTGGCAGGAATTTGTTTACGCTTGCCGTCGTTCTAATTTTAGAATTCTTTGAATATTTCTTTTTATAAAAAGGTACAATTTGCTCTTTTTACCTGACATTATTTTGCGAAGCATATTATGTTATAGATAACTTCAAATACCATCAACATTATTATATGTTGATCATAAGAGATTTCAGCACTTGCCTGGGAATAAAGCGAGATTTTCTTTTTCAAATCATTGGCTTTGACTTTGTTTTTCATAGAAAATGGAAGTGCACACGCACGGTTATAATGGTCATTTTATATTATTCCAGTCCAACGACCGATTTCAGCACTGGTTTATACTTAGAATAATGTAAACTGGCCATTTAAACTTGCAAAACGACGACATTAAAAAAAATAAAACGTATTAAAAGGAAAAAGTTTATTTTAAAATAAATAAACCATAACTAATCAACAACAATTTTAAGGCTCGGCCTTCCTTCCATTATAATCTGTAACAAAAGTTTAAAGATAAATCATTTTTCAAAAAAAAATATATTCAAGCATCTGTGATGCGATAATCTCAGTCAAAAAAAGGTAAGGGCACTGTACCCGTATTTGTTGACAGGGCAGTGTTTAGGCGTGTGTGCTCGGCTGCCGCTCGCCCCACAGATGGGGCAGCGGAACGCGCGCAGTATGGGACACACCACACGACCCTTTCTATCCTTGACTGTGTGACTTCTGTACCACGCCGTTGATTCACCGTTGTTCTTGCAAAATACACATTCCTGTAAACAATTACAATGTAATACACAAAGATACGGTTGATACAAAGTGTGATTCACTTCTTTAGCGCAGATTTGAACATAACCGGGAAGTCCAAAATTAAATATTATAATGAGAGACGACACACTTTTAGACCATTTGCGGCTTGGCGACTAACCGCGCCGGTGTGATGAGTCGTGTGTTCGCTGCATATTTGCTCATAGAAATAACAGTCGAAAACTGGCAGTTGCCTGCGGCTAGTCTCGCCAGTAAAAAATATTTAAGGCGCTTTTTAATAAGCAAGTTGTACTAACGCCGGGCGAGTTGCGGGGCGGCTGCCGCTTAAGATGATTGGCGTATAGGATGAGCAACGCGCACTGCTGCGGCGTGATGTTCAACCTCGCGCTCTGCTGCAGCGAAGCTAGGCACTCCGCGAAGCCTAACCTCTCCTCCCTGCCGCTCGCCTCTGGAACTTACAACTAACAGAATTATTTTTTTATCAAATGAAACTTGGTCAACTAAGGCCTAATAACCTTTAATTTAAAATAGGGTAACGGCCCTCGGTAAGGACGCATACGAGTTGAAGACACCACAAAAGTAATGCTTTTATTTATGTGTCTGTCAGCAGCAAATTGTGTACATCACCCGTTTGTAATTTGTCCCGGAAAATCGTAAAGCCTCGACAAATTGCATATCAAACGAATTAATTCACAAATTGACAAATATTTCCACACTTTGTAAAGAGGACTCCTCAAAATTTTGCGATCCAAAAAAGACAAATTTACATTAAGTACATATTAGTAGATATGTTTTTTAAAGCAATTGATAATTACTATGTTCATTTGCCTGTTTAATTTGCTAATGTATTCTAATTTAATATGCCGTTTGACTTTAGATTTATTAAGGAACCTTGGAGATTATAGAACATAAACATTAAGATTAGCCATGTACTTTAGTATCAGGTATTTAAAAAGTCATAATTAGCGTAACATTACTATTCGAGTACTGTATAAATTGAAAACATGAACACGGCAAAGTTTTAGTGGCCAGTAATCCACCTCTCTGGCAGAATACAAACTCCTTGCCCACTAAAGAGATCGGATACCCAATTTTTCACTCTATCTTACATTATCTTAATATAGTATTAATATTACTATTACTGAGATAATGAAAAGGTCTACTTTATATACTTTATATTTACATAGTAAAACAATACAAAACATATACAAAAACATAACCTATTTTAGTAAGACTTAATTTATTTAGCAATCTTTGGTGAACGTCTACAATCTATAATATTAGCAATGCCCATAGACGTGTCCTTCACACGCCCATAAACGTTTCTCTGTATTATCTTAAGAAATAAATTACACTTTGTCAGATAGTAAATAAAGAGTAATATGTTGTACTATAATTTATAGGATACAGTTTGACGGGATAATAATCAAAGGAATACTGTATCAGATTGCTAGAAGCAAAATGCCGAAGGCCACAAATGCCCTTGTAAACTATGTACTTAAAATTTACATTATTACCTGATAAGCTTATTAGCTTTTTTGTATAATACTTAAATTAAAGACGCCCACCGTCCTCGCAATTTAATACTAATTATATGAGGTAAATGATCGATATGGATATATAAAGTATCTTAAGGTAAAAGCATCATCAAAATGGTGCTTTCACCAAAAGTTTATCCCGGAAATTTATTGAGACACGAGATTTTACACGAGTAAGAAAGTTAAAGAACAACGACAAAGTTTTGGCTTTTTATATAAAATTGTTTTGACTATAACTTTAAGCCCCCGTTCGCACGGGAGTTTTTTTTTAACGCGTTAAAAAAGAACAAGAACAAAGAAGAGTGATTTCAAAGCTTTTGTACCTTGAGAACCGTCAATGTTTTACGCAGTTTTAAAAAAGCGCTCGTGCGAATGTGGACTGTAGAAACGTAACTTACACTTTTTTTAAATTAAAAATGTAATTACCGTTACAAAACATAGTAATGTTCTAGCAAAAAACATTTCCTGAGGTTATTATTCTGTTATAAATAGCTACATCTGGCACGGGGTTCGAAGACTTTAAAGAGCCAACAAAAAGTTTTGAACTTTGATTGCAAAAACTTTTTTGTAAAGTCACGTGGAAACTGAAGTCTGGTTGGCAACTTGCGAAATAATTGAATGATTAACTTTTTATCAACTAAGGGCCTGTTTCACAATGTCCAAGTCCGGAATAAGCTACTTGGAACTTATTTGGCAAATAAAGTCTTTGGCGTTTCACAATCTTCAAATAAACTGTGATACTCGAAATAGTTACCTTGTTCTTCATCCTGTTCAGGCAAAGAATCAGCATAGTTACAAGCGTTGTCAACAACTCGCGCCTCTATGATCGCTGGATCCATCTTCAAAGCGGATACTGCATCTAAATGCATATAAATACACTTATTTTTTTGACGTCTCATAGTCTCGGATTGCAATTCTCATATCTCATCGTGTAACTGTGCCTTAAAGTGGACAACATTTAACGCAAAGGCAAAACGTAAAAGCTCTTTATGTACAGAAATATTATACAGTATATAATTGATCGCAATAATTGAACTATAAAACTAATGAATTTACTTATTTTTTTAATAGCAAACGGTGGCAAACGTCTAGTTGAATTCGCTCATAATAGCGAAGTGATAGTTGCCCACACACATCGGCATTTGCAAATGCGATACCTACCTTTAATCGACAGAGAAGGGGACAGACAGAGGTATTTCCTATGATACCTCTGCCAAATCTATATTTCTACTTTTAAAACCATATCGGACACGAAAACCTGGTTTTATATAAAATGAAAATACAAAATCGTCTAGATTTTACTAAAGTGAATTAAACGACTTCACTTATTTATATTTTAAAGTTTAACTTTTTATGTCAGCATCATTATTTCATTGAAAAGTTCATGTACCGTTCTATAAAAAAGACAAGTCTGTATCCGCCAAAGCGTTAACAATATTGTTAAAAGAAAAGTTTAGAAACACTAATTCTTAGAAGTGGTATACAACGATAAAATCGCTGTGCCACTTGATGTTATAAACAAAATTAAACATTTTATTATCACCATATATTCGGTTAATATGAGTACTACATGTGTTCCCATAATTTTAAATTTATTCCTTACTGAATAAATACATCAAAGCATAAAGAGTTGCCATTCATTTACGAATACTCTTATCACCGTATGTATTGTAAGACAACGTATTATTGCTTACTGTTGATAAAAATTGCCACTAACTTACCAGATTCATAATCTGTATTTGTTTGTAATTCGTTGTCTTCGTTTTGAAGATTTACAATTCCCTATAACAAATAAGTGTAAACATTATATTTATGCTGGAAATTGTATAACATAGCTGTCGCCCGCGACTCTCTCCGCGCGGTATTAGAAAAAACATTATTACTAGCATATGTGTTCTTCTATATCTATGCCAAATTTAATCGAGATCTGTTCAGCCGTTTTGGAGATACCTTCAAACAAACATCCACCCATTCATCTAAACATTCGCCTTTATATTAGTAAGATAACAAAACCACGTGTGAACTTACCGCATTTATTTCTATTTCCTCGTTTCCACTTAAATCTAAAGTAGTAACTTCTACTTCGGTGTCTAAATTATTTAAGTTGTTCATCTTAATGTATGCAAAATTAATTCACAATCGCTTGTTGCCTACTTTATATTGGTATCAAGTGTTGACCTTCCGTACGGCAACACAGAATTTCACACGGTAACAAAAATTTTGTACCCACATTCATAAATAAATATTGTTAAAGTTCAAAACGTTTTTTAAACAACTTTTAAGGTCAATACAGATTATACAAAAATTGTAATTTGTTTTTATGAGCATCGTAAAAAATTAATTATAGGTACTGAATAAATATAAATATAATACGTATATTTCCTACAAAATATATCCTTAAATTTTGGGTGTACATTAAAAAAATTAGATTATTTAAGTTTAAAAACTGATACTTAATGTTTTAATTCATTGAAAAATGCTGTAGTAGTATGTAGTTTGTACTATGAGTATATTTTGTTTAACGTTGCAAAATTACAAGCATTTAGTATTACTAGTGACATCTAGTACGACTTTAATACACTACTTAATTTCAGCACAAAATTGTTGAAATCAAGGTCGTAGTCCTTCAGATAGCCCACAGAGGGCGCTTTAACAACTTTTAAATAATAGTCGACAAAAGTAAAAATTACTTTTTCTTTTCTTACTTTATTGGCAATATCTGTGTATAGATTACTCTTTTAATATATAATTTAAATAAATGCCCATAGTATTGTATATTTTCACTAACGATTTAGTGTGTCATTACCAAGAAAGAAAGTCAAGTAATTTTTTTTTCTAATTTGCAATCTCATTTTTATCATTTTATTATAGGGATAAAATATCTTATAAAATAACTTGATTTGTTAAGCATTGTTCATACAGCAAGGCAAGTATCAATTATTTCAGCATTGCTGCGCGTCCGCCGTTCGGTCGGTGACAGCTGACAGCGCCACTGCGCGCATTGAGTGCGTAAGCGGCAACGTCAATCGTTAACTCGATGTAACTTAGATCGGTTGTGTTCCTACAGGGCTCATTGTAGTTCGCAACGAAAGCCCTTAACAGTGCCTATTCAAATGTAGTCCCTTTGGTGTTGTTACCTCAAAAGTCACCTTCAGAACTTCGAGAGGATAATCGATGAAAACGTAAGACATTTTTTACATTTTATACAAAATTTATGACAACGAAAAGAACATATTGCACAATTTTTTCACGTTAACTTGCTTTTCACAATAATTTTCCAACATATCGCATTAAATTTCTCTTTAGTATTGCTTGCCTCATTATTTTTAGTGTTACATTCGCTTACTATAACTTTCTCTTGTCTTTCGTGGAATCTGTCAATAAATGTTGATATTTTGCCCTGGTTGCCGCAAAACAAGGAAATAATGAAGTAAAATACTGAGGAAATACATGTTGAATTTATTTACGAATCGCTTTGGCTCTAAATAATAAATATAATGATACGTAAATATGTAAAACGTTGTAGACATGAGGTACTTGACCCCAATCGGTCGGGCTTATATCCGATCATTGTCTCAACTCTACGTTTTGTCAATTAACACGTGGTCCGTGTATTCATATCGCGATGCCAGGCTAACGACAATGATTCAAGTCGAGATATTTACAGATGTATAAAAAAAACTCGCGTACGACCGCGGGAAACATTGGAAAGCCATATACGTATGTTTTATCAATACGAAACGATTCTAACTAATAAGACCTCGATTGTTAGATACAATAATTGTTCCATGTCATTTTCCTGTTGGTGTTGCAAATGTTTAAATTTTTCCACAGAAAAATGTGGTATATTTTGTGAAAATATGCCATTTTAACATTTATAAAAATACTAGCTGTCGTCCGTGGCTCCGTTCGCGCGGTAAAAAAAAACTTAATTTATAGCCAAAATTCATCGAGATCCGTTGATCACTTCTGGTAATATCTATACAAATATTGATCCATACATCCAAACTTTGCATTTTTAATATTAGTAAGATAGGCGAGGTTTTACCTTCAAAATGATAATAAATATATGACATGAATATTATTTTTGTGTATTTTAATCATTGTATATGTATATGTAACCAGGATTCTTCAATCGATTTAAAACGAAAATTTAAATAATCATATTTCAAAAAATAATCTGGCTGTAAAACGTGAGTTAAATTGAAAAAAAAGTTATAGGTGTTTCATATGTAATTTACAGTTGGTTATCTTGTCAACTATGACTAAACCGTAAAACATTTCCCTACTACTTGATAAGATTCGATACGAGATTACAAACATGATTCAGTAGATGTGACATCATTAATCGTATATCCTTCCGTCATAAATTATAGAGCGTTTGTCATACTGAATGGAAATTTATTGCTGTTCCATTGAATTAGTTTAAAAGAAATACAAATATTCCTTTTATTATTGTAAAGGCCGGAAAGTCATTAACTTATTAATCTACTTTACCAGATATAGTTCGTATTTGCTATATAATCATTCAACCAATTAATTTTTTTAACGTAAACATAATACGAAAGGATAAAATAAATTTCTGGTACACGACCATTTTACTAATACTAACACAGAGCTAACGACAACAATTCCACATAAAAGTTAAGATTCCATCCCAAACAAAAATCAATAATAGAGATGTTTAGAAAACACGTGTGAGGCTTTTGTCGGCTACACTTACCGTCGTCCAAACATTTTACCGCCACGATGTATAGATTTCTGCGATTTTAAGGTTCAGAGTTTTAATTTATATATATAATTTTTTTCATTGTTAAATTATCTATGGGGACACATTGACGTAGCAATTGGCAACCCTACATAAAACGATCTCGGCACGTGCTCGTGGCGCCCCCACGGTGACGTGTATCGATTCACTTTATTTTATCGTGCCTTTAAATTTGTTGTTGTGTTTGTACCTTTTTTTTTACTCATTGAGTTTAGAAAATACGTAACCTTGCTTGACGGTGACCTTCTGACGTCTTGTGTGACTTACCGCACCTTTTCAATACGAAACTGTATTATTTATAATTGATATGTAGGTACTTAGAAACGGAATTATTTTTGCGGTTCTTCTGGTGTTACGGATGTCCATGGGAATCGGATCAATTAATATTAGGGGTTCCGCTACTTGTTTGCCCCTCATCTTAAAAATAGTAATGTTAAATATAAAATATGTCTTATTCTATATTTATACCCTAAACCAATTACTAATATAACCAGTTAACAGCCGACATGGTTAATCAAAGCTTAACACAATTGTAAACTTGTATAATGTTTATATGCACAGAACGCATCCAACGCAAATATAAAAATAGAAATAAACGCGTAATAAAAAAAGAAATAAAAATATTTTATTAGGTGAGTGCAATTTTTTTTAAATGTATTATTTCTTAAACAAATATGTAGTTGATATTCAGCCAGTATCTTGTGCCTAAAATTAGTTGAAAACAAAAATAAATCTTTCCACTTTGACGTGCACAGATAAAATATGAATTATAGTTCCACATCATAGCACTATGGAAATATCTTAATGACGTCCGTTTGCACATACGTTATCTGTATATCTTCCCATATATCATAGTGTGTAAACATCATAATGTAGATAAGTTTTATAAAAAGACGTTTTAAGTATTCTGAGAACAACGCAGAAAATTAGAGGAAAATAAAATGATAACTAAATTCCTTGCTGTCGTCAATAGGAATAATGTTAGCCTATGAAAATCGTATATTTAAGCTTAAATAAATCTGCTTATCAATACATCTCTATAAAACTATGTCTTAATTCTACAAACAAATCCCATTATAGTAGTTTCGTATCAATTATACTTTTGAAAAATTTTGCGAGTAAAATAGTTTGATTTCTCACTAGCCATGTTTATTTAACTCTTAATCGAAAATGCTGTAAATTATAAGCGGCGTCATTGATTTCTAATAAATCGTTTGTGATTTTAATGAGCTATCGCCGCGGCCGCACTGTTGCAATAGAGGGGTCGTTTCTACAGCGCTATCAATAACATTGTTATCGACAATTTCTACGCCATTGTGTATTAAATCGATGCGTGACGAGAAACGCAACTGTCCGGAATTTTGAGGTTATAAATATAGTCCTTTGTTGTATTTGTCCCCGACCACAAAACGTACCAGCATTTTTAGTTTTTTTGCCCATATTCAAGACGATAAGGTCTTAAAATCCTTTCGGTATTACCATCACTTATGACCAAATACAATAGAATACAAAGAATTTTGGAATTATATTTTCAATGTCTTTTTCGACGACGTAATAAACCTACAATCTTGCTTAAAATTTAACAATTTATTTTATCTTGTAACAAATAGTTTCGTTCAGTTCCTTCACAGTTAATAATTAGACAAAATTTACAATCATTCGTTGATATACAAAGCTTATTAAATGTTCCATTCTCCAGTTACTAATGATTACGAGGTCCCACCTGGGCGGTCCTGCGCTCAGACGCGGCCATTATGTCTGTCTCGATCTCGAATGACCCTTGTACAACGCTGTTGCTATGCCAACCAGACATATTGTTACCCTCCCTACCTCTATTGTCAATTTATGAAACTATGTAAATATGTTTCCAATTAAAACATAATATCTACACATTCTTTATTATGAAAGTAACCATGTTTTTAGACTTTTTGACAAGCGAACGTGACACGATTAATAAGAAAAGTTAGGCTAAATTAAATAGTTAAAATATAAAGATAATTCTGGCACTGAATTACTGCTGGATTTTTTTTGACGTTTAAATGGCTTTTATAGTAATAAACACTGGATGTAAAAATATGTCTCGTCATGTCGTGACAACTTTTTATTTTATTCTTTATCTCCACTATTCCTTACTCATATCACATTGACACTGATCCGCTGTAGATTTGTCTTGACTTAAATGGCTCAACGTGCTACGTAAATATGAGATAACAGGCGCCGGTCTTAACAAATAATTTAAATATTATCTCAAGTCCATTTGCACTTGACTTTGAGAACAGTTGTTTGTATTAAGGTCAATAGACTCATTATTTTCCAGTTTTCTTAAAATTAAAACTTTTATATTACAACAAGCTATCGCTGCTCTGTGCGCGGAATTAAAAAAGAAAAACTTAATTACTAGCCTATATGTTCTTCCAGGCTATGTTCTATATCTATGTCAAATTTCAGCGATATTCATGCAGCCGTTCTAGTGATACCTTCAAACAAACATCCATCTATTCATCCATCTAAACATTCGCATTTATAATATTTGTAAGATTAGCACGAAGTAAGGTTAGTAAGGATATAATTTTAATAAGAAATTTACGAAGACTAAAATGATAATTGAATACGGCGTTTACGCTGCAAATTGCAATGATTAAGAATTAAATACATTTAAATGTAGACTTCGATGTCGTATGTGGATTGAAGTCACTAGAAAATGTACTAATTGCTAACATGTCGTCCCACTAACTTTTACGATCTGACTGAACTGACACGATCATGTCGTGTGATGTTGATAACGAACCAGTTTTATCGGTCTACATACATTTAAGTCTATTTATTTATGTATTTTAAGATTCTGCCCTAATAGAGAATTTATCACTCTACTAATACATGCTTTAAAATTAGCTTCTACTTTTATTATGCTAAGATTTCTATGTTTAGAGATGTTATAAAGTAGCTTAAGAAAGGCTGAATGAATCTGAACGAAAATACCGGAGGGCTTAGCACGAAAATCTTCCAGAAAGCATTCGTAGCGTAATTGACAAAATTTGTACATACATATTTGTACAGCGCCTGTATCGGAAGTAAAGTGCAACGTCAAATATCATTCAAATTTTAACACATTTTGTTGATGATGTTAAGAAACTTAATCTGAATTAGCGCATAGTGATCATTGTAATGTGCTTATTATATTTCTTACTTAGAAAAAATATTTAAGTTTTCCTCGAAGTCTATTACTTTGAGTACTTGGTCTTTTTACATTCTCAATATATTTGAAGTAACTTAAAAGTAACCTGTTAATTCTTCCTGGGGTTTATTGAATGACAGTAGATTGGTATGCATTCGCTTGCGTCAGTAAGAATGACAATAAGCCGACAATCCTAACAATGACACTTTCTTTGATTGTAAAGAAACGACGAAAAGAAAACAGATTTTTTAAATACCGATATTTTTTTTAAATATGTTGACCTGTTACGATCCTGTGTAGAGTTTCTTATGCTTTACGTCAATGAACCTTTATCTTTTCTATCCCTCTATATCAGTCTAGTTTGCAAGTTCTCTTACCGCATTATTAAAATCACACTTCCATTAATAATATAATTGCATTGTTAATTTCTGTCTTTTTTGTTTTAGATCTGTAGCAGTCTACTAGATTTTTGCCTCATCTTCGCCCACCGTTGCGAACAGTTCCATCCCGATGGGTTGAGTACGCCGACACTACGTGTTTGTGGTCACACCACTGACTTCGTAAGTACAATACAATATTTACTTTATTTTTATATACATAAAGAACGAAATTGCGAGGCAATTAAACCATAATTAGTGGTCTGGTTAAAGGATATATTTTTATTTTGTTTTATAACACTACTACTTTTTACACACTATTTGATATATACCACAATGACATTGGTATGTTGTTTTGTACCAAAGAATATTCTTGCCGGATTTGTAGTAAGGCGTTTAAAAGAAGCTGGTGAATTTAATTAATCAAATTGAATTCGTATAGTATTATAAAATAATTAATATCCTTTAGAAAAATGCAGAGACAATTTTTTCTCTCAATTTTTTTCTCAACGTTCCAAATTATTGACAAAAACTATTTTATCTTCGCAGCAGGTAGACGGATACCGACATTTCTCGAATACCTCCTTATTTATCTCGGTTTCTGTGCCTCGGTCAAGGAGATTTGAATTGTACTGAATTCTTTATCAATAAAACAGCAGCAGTATAAAACATAGCAACAAGTCCATTAATTGTTTTTTTTACTCGTAAGGTGATCCAAAATAAGGTTGCGTTTAAGTTACAGCTGCAAGCTACGAGGTTAAAAATAATATTTTTATTCCTAAGACTGGAAGAGATCTGTATTGATTTTGTGGTAAATTCCGGATTTGTTAACTACATTTATAACTGTTGCAAGCCTTGTTTTCACTTATCTCTTCCGTCAGTTATAATGTCGCCAAGCGAACAGACATTGATAACTTTAAACTCGTTCACCTACACTCGTCCGTCAAGTGACGAGTGAAATCCAGTTTATAATGTATTTCATCCATTCACCTTTATAACACGTTTTGACCTGTTCCGACCCCATCATACCCTAGACCGTTCGACTTTAGTGAGGATGAGTTTCTATGCATCAATAGTTAAGTGCCTTAAACGTACACTGGTTAAAAAAATGATAGTATATTTCATGATGACACCTTAATCTTTCAAATCGCTTTGGCCTTAAGACACAAAGTAGCCAAAGGAAATATGGACATTCATATAATTGTATGAAGATGATTGAATAATTAATGAATTATTTCGATGTGCAGTTTGCCCAGTGTACAATTTGCCAAGACAAATTTAAATCAGTGGCGTACATGATACTTACCCACAAGAATCATAATATGTATCCCGTAATTCCGAAAATAATTGTCATTAGTAACAATAGGGCAAGAAGTTTGTAGATCTAAACTTTAACGCATGGATCGTTCTCAATAGCTTCAATTAGGGCCGGAATGCACTGAGGGCAAGTTACGAGTGCAACGCGGCAGTCGGTCATTGACCCCCTATCCCATTCACCGTGGGAGTGCGTTCACATTCGCCCGCAGCGGGCTATCCAGTACATTCACTTTGCTACTTATAACAGGACCTCCCTTTCCCTACTAACAATGTGATTAAATTAGGGCGTGTGCAGACATAATAAAACGATACTTTGCGCCTGATTCTATTTATTGTTCTCTTTGGATACCGTTTTGGCCAACAATAAAGGCAATGTTACTTCTGAATTGTTTTCTAATATAGTGAAACACTTATTTCATTGGTTTACATACAAAATGGCGTATATTTGAAGAAAGTACTGACATAGTTCACATTATATTTTGCAGACTTAAGTGTCTGTTATTTCGATATTACATTACTACATTTAAAACAATTCAAACATACAAATATATATTGTTCGGAACACAAGAATTCAATTGAAATGCAAATCGATTCATTTTTTACATTTTGGCAACAATTTACTTTTGTAGTCGACCTTGTTGCTACGTACTTACCGAGACATACTTCGACCTTCAGTCATTCTGAGGACTTATTTATAAAGCATCTTTACAAAGAAATTGATGGTTCCCTCGTCTAGACAATAATATAAATCAATTTAATATTACTCCCTCTCTTTTCTACTGGAAAAGAAACACTTAAAACTACGATTACTACATCTGTCTCATTCATCTTAAACTTGTTGTGATGACGTATTTGTAAATATAAATCGTATTTAAATTTCTAACACTGTAAATTGGAAGTGCTCGTGAACTCGTGACATGTCACTGTATCTAAACAAACGTGCCTCTCTATTAAAACATGCGCAAATTGTCACGTAATAATATCAATGCCGCAATCCTCAATTGTATACTATTCTACAATATCATACGTTTGCAGTACAAAACAACTTTATCAAATAGTTCACAATGAATTGCTAAATTCGATATATTATTGTGAAAATTAAGACCAAAAAAACTATGGCTTTTGACTAAGATCCAAAAGATACATTCGTGCAAAGTTATGTCAGTAGACATAATCTATTAACAGTTGAAGGGCGTTCGTGTAATGTATTTGGAACGGTACAAGGTGATGAGATATTGACTATTCGACAAGGAAAAACGTCAATTACAAATTATATAGGAGCACAGTAGAGCGAATTTTCGCAAAGTATCCATCACACAACGAATATTATACAAATAAATTAACTAAATTTTACCTTAAAAGCCTAAACATTATTACATTATGTGCTACAGGTTTGAAGAAAGTATGTATGGATTGTGCTAAAAATAATATGCCTAAGAAATAGGTGATAGAGATGTATGGAAGAGTAGTAAATAATGTGCCGACCTTCCATACGGATAAGGGCAGGTTAAAGATGATGAAATGAACTACATGTTGCCTGTATTTTAATTTATCTCTTATTAGACAAGGAACATCGGTTGCATGGTCGTAATACACCGGATTTGTAAGAAAGGCAGAGTGCGTGTACCCTAACTTAGAGTAGGCTCTCGAACCTACTGCCTAGTAGTACCTTGTACCTAGTAGAACAACATTTTTATTTAAGGAAAAAGTTATCAGCCAATGGACAATGTCTCCGATCAATCAAGAACATTTTGTATGTTTAAGAAATCTCAAGACGTCCATTTGATTGATGTATTTAACTCTTGTTAAGTCATACACTGCAGTAATCGAATTCTAAAGATACAGAACATCTCATACAAGATTCTGTCCGTTCTTAAGCGATGCTGTGAATCTCAAGTGTTTTGTCAATTGAACGTTCGCTTACAAAGCACACTGTTTATTAGCGTAACAGGAAATGTTTTGCGTTACGTTGCAATTGGTAATTCTGAAAGTATAGCTCCTTGAAAATATTTTCTTACGATTGTAATATGAATTTAAAACATATATGGGACTGTCTTTATTAATTTAAAAATAGGTTTATTTTTTATATGCTATTGCCAGACTAAGAAAAAAGAATTTTTTTAGGAATTATATTTTATAACAACGGGCTTATAAAATAAAGAATATTAAAATATATTATTATACTTCTGAAATGATATCGCAATAAAACTAAAAGGAACGTAGTCGTTAAATCGTAACCAATAAAACGATGCTATGTCAATATTCAATATTATTTTGGAATTGCATGATGTAATAAATATAAAAAAAACATTGCAAAGTAAGTTGTGTGTTAAAAATGATAACCTAAATATTTTAAATTAATCTCAATTAATCAGTATTAATTAAGCACATGATTTTTGTAAATTCATTGTATTTGAAGTTATGTAATATTTTTTTGTTTCACTGCAATTCTCTCTTTATTGCGTAAATTGGGGCCGTAATCGTCGCCGTTGGTAATTTAAGCACTTTACGTTTTTATTCGCTACATGCGTATGATCAGTTTCAAATGTGCGTCATAGCGGAAAAAATATCACAAGTTGATAAAGAAATATACCCCTAAGAAGTTTCAAGAAGAAATGTACAAGAAATTAGAAAAAAATGAATGTGAATAAAAGCGTGGGAATCTCAAAAAAGAAATAATGGTAGTCGTGAAAAATAAAGCCATCCATTTTCTTTTCAACTTGGCTTACCGGATTAAAAAAAAAGAAAAAAATGTTTTATATTAAAGTAATAAATTAATAGATGTGATATATAATATTGTCGCGAAATTGCGAGCAAACGGATTTTAAACAAATCGTTTGACGTCGTACAATTTTTATCATATTCGGCAAATTAATTAATGTTTACTATGTGATTTAAGAAGCCCGAAACTGTTATTGTTATGTAAGAATTGTAATCTTTCTATTTGTACGTTTTGCTTACTTTTGAAATTAACGTAGATCCTTTGCTAATACGTTTTGTTGTTTTAAATTTCAGATTCCGCCTAAGACGTTTTTTACCGTGACTTTTGTTAGTACCCGTAGCGGTTTTAGTGAAACCCAAGGCTTCTGCGACCAAAATCTCTGTATAAAATATATCGTTATCCTTGTAATTATTTCTCTCTTAAACTCGGATTTTCGTCTCAGTAACCCACAGTTACTCATCCTCTTGCATCTTCTGCATTTCACTTTTTACGATTTGCATAAAGTATAAGACGTTACTCATACAAAAGTGTAACCATACTTACTTATCCATACTTTATCAGCCATAACATGTCGATAAACATGGCATGTGCTCTTCAAAAATATATTATATACATCATCATAAAATTCATAAAACCAAATATATGGCTCCGACGTTCGCCAGCATTGATTTACTTTAGAAATGTTTACGAATAAGACGGACGTCCTTTTGAAACTTCGTATACCTAGTTGATGTTAATAAAAATATTAATCTTGTTAACTTGTTATAACAACCAGTGCTTCTACGTAACTCGTGTGAGATCCACGATACTCTAAATCAATATTTTTGAATTTCATAAATAGAACAACGAAACTATAAGATACTGATGGTATAAATCTTAGTAACATTATATTTATTGTTCTTAAATATATTTCGTTTAGTTTGCTTTTTGAACAAAAGAACACGTCCCAGGTGAGTTGTATTTGATTCATTTTTAGGGATACGAATTCCGAAAGGTTAATCAATTTAATATTTGGCTTAAACAAACAAATGGCATAAAGTTTGTGACTGCTTTTTGTTTAGGTAAAAATAAAATAATCTGTTAAATATTAATTATAAAAATCATACAAAATAGCAATAAGTATAATTGTTCAAGGCATGGACGACAGAATAAAGTGGAATCTCACATTTGATATGTATTCGAAAAACATTACCCAGCACAAGCTTAAATTAAGTTAAAATTTGAAATTATAAAGTAAAAAAGATTTAGTGTAAAAAAAACCTATTAAAATTTTGATAACCACTTTTGATAGTGTCCGTTTTTAAACATTGGATGAAAAAAAGGAAAAATTTTAAGTCTTATCCATATTATTAATCCATCTCACTCAGCAACTCCAGTAAAAGTATATGTAATTCAAAAAGTTTTATAACAATTTATAATAGAACATGTAATAGGAGCCACCTGTCAGTTGCTATGGCGCCAAGTATCACGGGGGTTCACATTACAAGGTGCAAGAGTACACGCGCACTGAGTGCAAACTCAGTGTACTCGCACTGAGTGCAAACTCAGTGTACTCGCACTGAGTACGGAATTAATTATATATATTTTTTATAACATAATTGATGTATATAAAATAAATTTAATTACACTTACATTTTCTTTCCTTTTTCCTTGACAGTCGACACTTTTTTGCTTTTTCGTGCCATTTGACTATTTGTGAAGTATGTTAATGCAATTCGTAAGTTAGTTTTTTACGTATTAAAAAAAGAAAAAAAACATACAGACGAACTGATAACCTTCTCTTTCTTTTTGAAGTCGGCTAAAAATACGGATAGATTTTAACTTTTTAATTTTATTAATTGAACTTACTCGTAAATGATTTAAAAGTACCTTTTACTCGTGAAAAAGTCAAAGTGACATTGCGTGGATTAATTTCATATAAACAGCGGCAATATCAAAACTGCATACGATCACGTTTCCATACGTTGTTGCTGTACTTGGCGTCTTTCCCAAGGCTTAACATCGGATATGGAAAATCTGTTAAATGTATTCAAAATCTTGTATATTTCAAGGGTTTAATGGGATAATATACTTCAAAACTGTGAGTTTATGTACTAACTTATTGGCATTTAATATATATAATTTACTTTCTTCATTTGAGCCTGTAAACGTGGATATATTGTTGTTTATGTACTCAAGTATTTACAGCTTATATGTGAACGTGTATGGCTATTTCAGGAACGTATACTTACATGAAATCAGTTAACACTGTAGGTAATAGGAATTTCAAATGATTTATGTAGCAGTTTTACATAGGGATATTTGATGAAGAATTATGTATGTTACATGTAAGCTATGTATATAAACTTGGAAGTTCATCTAATATTTTAGTATTGCATATAACTTGCAGTGAATCGGTGAATACTGAGTATTTCTTGATAGGCATTTGTCTATCGTCCACGTGTAAGCCTTCAGTTACCAAGTATATGATTTCTACTTCGATTCCATTTGTTGCCGACAGATACGGAACTTTTTACACTCTTTTATTCTTAATTGTTATATTTTTGAATCTAGAACTTTATATGTTTTTTATTCCTTTTTCTTTATTTTTAAAACCATTAGTTGTTGTAAATATATTCTTGTAACAGTGCGTGCTTTTCTCCTTTCTCTAATAATTCTATTTAATATTTTCATTTTATCTTTTTATTATATAACATAATATTCCAAAATTCATCTTAATCCTAACGCTCTTCCATTCTTACATATTCGGTCGTCTTTATTTGGTGTCAGAAGTAAACAAAATTTGGTAAGTCCTTTTATTTTATTTCCTTTCCTTATTTTATTATAATGCATACACGCTCCCGCTCTCGGGCAGCGGCTCCCTCCGCCGCGTCTCGTTCCTCATCTATGCGAGCGGCCGAAAGGCTTGCGGTTGAAGCGGAGCATGCGAGTCGTCTCGCAGATATTGAGAGGGCTGCCGCAGAACGTATCAGAGAAGCCGCGGAGCGTATCGCAATCGCGGAGAAGGCCGCATCTGAAAGAAGAATGCAGGCAGAGCTAGCGGCGGTTGAGGCTGGCTCTAGTCGCGGGTCAAGCCGCGGCAGCCGGTCTAGCCATTCAACCGTCGATCAATGGCTCGAGGGTATCCCTAGGCCGTTAGAGCCCGCAGCTATTATTGCTCAAGAGCCCTCACAACCTGCATCCTTTTCTTCAGCGCCATCTCGTATTCAGAGAAGCACCACTGCGCCGTTATCGCCCCGTGTTATTGAGCGCGGCGACATCGGCCTTTCACATAGAGCAACGACATCAGGTATCCCCCATGTCTTCCAAGCGGGAGATGCCATGCAGGCACATCCGCAGGCATGGGGTCCATACGATACCAACGTCGCTGCGCCTCCAGGCCCTCTTCCCGCCTTCCAAGAGGTAGGCGTCACATCGGCGCTACCTCAGGCAGGGACCTCCTTGCCTCCAGGCCCTTACCCCGCCATCCAAGAGGTAGGCGTCACGTCGGCGCCCCCTCAGGCCGGGGTCTTCTTTAGCGCTGGTCTGGGCGCCAGTCTTGGCCAGCGCCCTTTAGCGGCACCTCCCGTGCGGCTCCTTGGTCGTAGCCTTCCTGCAGATGCGCCCGTCACGCAGCCTGCGCCAACGGCAACGACCTCCTCACACATGCCACACCACACGTTCTTAGGCACTCACCACACTGATGCTTGTAACAATTTAAATAAAAATTATAAAACCGACACTTTACATCTTGCTGAGGCCGTTGCCCAAGTGGCGGCTGCCGCGGCAACCAGGACGAGTAATCAAAAGGTTAGTGCACTTCCATTATTTGATGGTCGCCCTACGGAGTGGCTTATTTTCAAACGTAGTTACGATGATACGTGTACCTTTTTCTCCTCATCTGAAAATCTAGCAAGATTAAATGCTGCTTTACGCGGACCTGCTCGCGAGGCGGTGGTGGTCTTGCTGGCTGCTGCGAGGGATCCACAAGAGGTCTTACGTGTTTTAGAATCTAGCTTCGCGCGTCCGGAGCATATTATATTAGCAGAGGTTGCTAAAGTTCGAGCGTTGCCACGATTATCTAGCGCAGAATCTACGAAGGAACTAAGTGCCTTCGCTCTAAAGGTTTTGAACTGCAAGGAAATTGTTAGATTATTAAATCGTCCTGAATATTTGGCATCACCGGAGCTTTGCAACGAAATTATATTTAAATTAACTCCTTTACTTCGGTCGCGATGGGCGGATTTTGCTGTTCAACATAGTAGCTTATATAGGTTAGAATCTTTAGCCGATTTCTTAATGCGCGAGGCGGATCTCCGTGTAAGGTTTGGTGCGTTCGTAGAGCCTTTCCATTCCAAGTCTTTTACAAAGGTAACGTGCAACGCGACAGATTGTTATACGGAAGATGTTTCTCCTAAGGATCGGTCAGCTATCGTTTGTCTCTTTTGCACAAAATGTCATTTGGTTCGTAATTGTGAAAAGTTTCGTGCTCTCTCGATTCAAAAGAGATTGCATTGGGTTGCCGAGGCAAAGGTTTGTAGGAAGTGTCTAGAGAGAGGTTCGCATCATTATAACAGCTGTAATAAGTTTTCATGTAAAGAAAAGTCATGTAAGTTTAGAAACTCTCACCATACGCTTCTTCATAAACCTATCGTAACCGACGCCACTCTTGTCACCCAGCCGGTTGATCATCCATCATTTTCGTCTCAGCCGGTTGATCCATCAACATCTTCGTACCCCGATAGCTCTTCCATTGTAGTTACTCATAGTTATTGCCCATCCGCGAACCGACCACTTCTAAAAGTTATTCCTGTTACTTTGTCGGGCCCTAACGGTTCTTTTAACACGTTCGCCTTGCTCGACGACGGTTCTACCGCCTCACTTCTTGACGCTTCTGTTGCCGAAAGGTTAGGAATAGTAGGTAGAAAAAGCCGTATTCGTGTAGACGGTGTGAGCGGTATGTCCACCGAAACCGATGTTAGTTTTATAGACCTTCGCGTTAAAGGTCAGTTCTCTACAAAATATTTTGATTTAAAGAATGTTAGATCTATTCCAAATCTTAATCTACAGCGTCAAACTATTCTAAAAGATGAGGTAGAGCGTATAAGTTACGTCTCAGATTTAGCTGACGTTGTCTGTTACGAAGATGCTGTCCCTACTTTACTCATAGGGGTCGACAATTGGGAAATCACCATTCCTCAATGTATCCGTCGAGGATCCCGCCGTCAGCCCATAGCGGTTCAGACTTCCTTAGGCTGGGTTCTTTATGGGTCTTTAAAGGGCAATGCTAATTCGTCAGATGTAATCAATCATTGTATTATCACTGAATCATCCCAGTCCCTTGATGATCAACTTCGTGATTCAATAGGGAATTCCAACACAATGTATTTTTCTCGCGATGATCGAGATGCTGTAAATATTTTAAAAGAAACAACTTGTCGGCTTCCCTCCGGTAAGTTTCAAACCGGACCTTTATTGAAGCCCGATATTGGTTTCGTACTCAATAGCTATGTTTTAGCTCATTCCAGTACTTTAAGTACTCCTCCAAAGAAACTTTGTAAACGCTCCGTTTTAGCGTTCTTAATGCGCGCATATCAACCACTCCGTTTATTAACATCTATAGTGGTTAAAGATCGCGTTATTTTTCAACGAACCTGGAAACTGGGTATCGACTGGGACTCCAAACTACCTATAACCCTTAGCTCCGAATGGATCAGCTGCTTTTTCAATCGTTTTCATCTGGCGTTGGCTTACGCTTGCGTTTCTTATTTGCGATTCGAATATACTGACGGAAGTGTAGCGCTTAGTCTAATCGGAGGTAAGGTTCGGTTAGCTCCTGTTAAGGCCCAGTCTATCCCAAGGCTAGAGTTGCAAGCTGCCCTAGTCGCAGCGCAGTTTGCAACATACATCTTAGAAGCTCGCGAACGTAAACCTGAGATGGTATTTTATTGGACGGATAGCTTAACGGTTTTAAGACAGCTTCGTGCTCGTGCTTCCGCGGATGCAGTTGAATGCACTCGTTTGAATCCAATACCTTCTCCTATCCAAATGCCTTCTCTGGTTACTGCTTTTGTAAATCGTTGTGGTAGTTTGATTCGCCTTTGCTTGTAATTATTCGTATCAATTTAAGTTAGCTCTAAGTAAATGTCAAGGTCGAAGCCTTCTTTCTCATTCAAGAACATCATTTACTGCTACAGGCGCTTAAGAAACAGAACGCCTCCTATTACTGCGCTCCCAGCTCAATAGTTTTGAACAAGAGTACGCCCTGGCCTTACGTGGAAGTTCGAATTTGCCAGCTCGAAATCGTTTAAGACGACTATCATTCGAATTGGATCCGGAATCAATCCTGCTGTGGCTACGCAGTAGGCCTGCTGTTCGTGGTATCTCCGATGGCTGCGTCACCTGCAACATCAACAAGGGTCGGCCATACATTCCACCGGCCGGAGATCTTCCCTCAGAGAAGCTAGCTCACCACTCCGAACCATTTACCTGCATTGGGTTGGATCACTTTGGACCAGTCACCGCGTCTAATGGCCGCCGTTCAGAAAAGCAGAGGGGCGCTCTCTTCACGTGTCTCTCCGTGCGAGCTGTACATCTGGCAGTAATCCAATCTTCAGATATCACAATTACGCCCTCAGAAGATTTATGCGAGAAGACGAGCTCCATCTACAGTATGTTCGGACAACGGAACTTCATTCGACGGTGTGAATCGCATCCTTGAGGCCTTGGCAGACTTCTCATCTTCATTGTGCCTGCGGCACCATTTATGAGCGGAGCGTGGGAGCTACTCGTGCAATGCAGTCTTTTATAATCTAATTGTATGTTCCTTGTCTCTTATGTCTTTTTTATATTTTTGTTTGTTCCATTTGTCGGCCACCCTTTATTTTATGTTTACATGTTATTCTTTAGTTTTGTTTTGTTTTGTCTTTGACACCAGGGGGCGGGCATGTTGCCGACAGATACGGAACTTTTTACACTCTTTTATTCTTAATTGTTATATTTTTGAATCTAGAACTTTATATGTTTTTTATTCCTTTTTCTTTATTTTTAAAACCATTAGTTGTTGTAAATATATTCTTGTAACAGTGCGTGCTTTTCTCCTTTCTCTAATAATTCTATTTAATATTTTCATTTTATCTTTTTATTATATAACATAATATTCCAAAATTCATCTTAATCCTAACGCTCTTCCATTCTTACATATTCGGTCGTCTTTACCATTGTTACTTAGATAGTATAAAACTTACATTGTAAGTCGCCGCTTTACTTTTAAAGCATGTGCTCTTGTGCAGAGCACGTTCAATGTGCAGATTTTGTTTGGTTTTTTTTTTTTTTTAAATTAAATTATTACATCATATTGATAACAAAAATAGGCTGGTGAGTTATTTCAAGTGTTTTTATTGTGTGTTAATCTTGTGATGATCTTTATGCATAGGTGTGTATAATATAGTTGGTTTCGCAAATATTTTAGTAACAAAATTTAGTTAGGTTAGGATTGTGCTTAGCTAATGTTCAGGTCTTGATTTGGTAACTGACTGAAAATGTGGTGGTGATAAGTGAGATTTTTTTTTAAAATGACTGTCTGCTCTCAACGGTCATAACCGAGAAACGTGTGTTAGAGAAAAACTTTTTTAAGCAAGAAAAACATCGTGATGAGGGACACGGCTCTTACTTATCCAGGTTCGACTGTAGTTACATTTTTCTGAACAAACAAAGAAATGCGTAATATTTATCAGCATTAACTTGTGTTTGATTTTGTCACATCGTTTATATACAGCTGAAGATGTTTAAATAATGAAATATATTTATCTCGTATTGATATTATGATAAAGGCCAGCGAAGCGACTCCTGTCTCTTCACCTGTTAGTTGTTTATGACAAACTGACGAACAAACCGAACAATGTTTTTCCATGTGAAGTTATAACAATGGTGTATATTGTTTATTTTATTCAATTAGTGTTTATTTAACTGTGATATTGAGAGACTGAAATTGTAGTTAACATAGGTATGTACGCTTTTTCCTGAAAGTTAACATCGAGTAATAAAGAATCGAATTTATGATTACACGAATTACGAGCGTCTACTGTTATTACAGACTAGCAGTAGCCCGCGATTCGGCCCGCGTGGATTAAAAAATCTAGTAATATAGTATGTCACCACGAATAGTGGAATTTCCAACAGTGAAAGAATTGTTCATATCGGTTGCGTAGTTTAGGAGCCTTTTCAATGCAAACAAACAATCAATTTTTTCCTTTAAGTACTGATAAATATTCTCTTGGATCCATATTAATCTAGCTTTTACTGTCAAAACTCTTTTCTTTGAAGACGTGTATTTGTTTGTTTTAATATAAATGCCTTTTTCTTTTGTTTCAGGGTTAAAGGTATAAGAAAGAAAATCTGAATAGACGTGATATAAAACAGCGGAGGGTATCCAATGCTGTCTCCGCAACCAGCAGTCGGAGCAACGTCAGGGGCACCGTGAACACTGGCGGTCGACGCACCACTTTGATGATCGCTACCCCATTAGAGAAAATCACCTACACGCTCTGTCACTTCATTGTTATTAAATTCCTTAATATTTTCTTTATTTTATAAATCTATATTATACATTTATCTCAAGAAATGAGTAAGATGCTGAAAGTAGTAGGCGCCTCGTGGCTGCAGACTAAAATAAGTTCATACGTGCTGGGATTTCTCGGCGTTCTGGCTATAATAGCGCTATTCGCTGGACAGATCGAGAGGTAAGTTATTTTTTATAACTTTACTTAATTACTTTTTCCTATGAACATATGACATGACAGCCATCAAGAGTTGGGTGTGTAGGCATTTACTACTAGCGTTTACCATCTTTGTACGCTTTTAAATTTATTTAAAAAAAATACTATGGTATAAATGAGCTGTCATATATTATAGGGATAAATATATTTTTCTTTAATTAGCTTTGGTGTTTTGGCTAAACGAGTTGTGGTTTTTTTAATCTACTCATGAGTTGATATAACTGTGAGATCTATAATAGATATTTGATGTGTTAATATTTAGTTTTGGTTGTCTACTATGTTTATTGTTGTAATAGGCGTTACTTAAAATTCTTTATGTGTTTACAATATCGAAATAGAATCATAACATAATGTAGAAATAATATTTGCGTAGGCATATCAGGTTTGTGATATGGGAAATGTTGATCAATCAATCTTTGCTTTTGAAATATTTAAAGTGCTGGCTTTAACATACAATTAATACTAAATTGAATTGAATACTAAAAAAATTAAGAAAGACATAAAAAGGGAACTTTGTAAATCTTGTAAAGGTAAACGGAAAAATTGTTAAGTAGTCACTTAAAGAGTCCCTTAGATTCTGAAATAATGTTTATTTAGGAGTCAAGAAGACGGTAACTATGCGGCGACAGTGTTCTACTCCGAGAAGACTGGGTACCGCATCGAATTCTGGGGCCAAAGCAATAAACTGGCAGATCTACCCAGAGGGGTCGCCCGCGCTTACTTCAGATTGGATATGAAAACAACAGGGTAAGTACAGATAAATGCCTTACTTACACAAAATTACATTGGTTTAAATACGTCACTCTTCCACAATTATCATACAACATTTAATAAAACAAATCGTACTATCTTACTAATATGATAATTGCTAATGTTTAGATGGATGGATCGATGTTTGTTTGAAGGTATCTCCAGGACGGCTGAACAGATCTCAGTAATTTTGCGTACATAGAACATAGTCTGGAAGAAAACATAGGCTCTTAAATAACTTTTTTTTTATTTGCTGGGATGGACTCGCAGGTGACAGCTAGTCATACATAAAAACATATTAACAGTATTTAATCTTTAACAGATGGTCACTTCTAGAAGTTGAAACTGACGGTACATACAGAGATGACATTCAGGCATACGCGGCGGGCATCGTAGAGGGGGCCTTAACATCCCATCTCATACATTCACATCTCGACAACACGGTGCGCGCGGTGTGCAGCCAGCATGACCGCCAATGCGACAGAGTTAAAGACGAGCTGGATAAATCTGTCAACATCTGGAAGAGCTACGCAGCTGAAAGAGAAGCTACAGACCCCTTCTGGCACCATGTAAGATTTTTTTTTACAATTCTAAATTCAACTTACTAAAGCGACTTAGCTGTTCTGGACACATTGATTTATTTTTTTTATTCTAAATTCAAATAGGCTTTTCATCATCTATTGGCTATTTCTGGTGATATACGAAATAGGCTAAATAACGACACAATTTTTGTCTCCAAATATCAGCTTATCTAAAACATGGGTTTTATAAGGTGAAATATCTTTTAAGCATTTTGATTTCATGATGTTTATTTAAGAATGTTCAGAATATTCTTTATGCATAAACAGACCATGTAATGAATGCATATAAATTATTTTTAGAATAACTTGTGCATATATTATACTCAAATAGGTATGTAACATGTGTACATTTAGAAAGTAACTTCCGCTTCCTATAAACAATATATGCAGACTAAAAATACATTTGCTTATTAGTTGCAGTGCTATGATTCAGTAGCCTTTGAACAAATAGTAAAGCGGAAACACAAACCATTGTGCACTTTTTATCACGTATACTATCTAGAAATCTCCATTACTGATTTGTATCTATTATCTACCTATATCTACAAACAAAATATTTTCCTTATTATTTATTTGTCTCTTTCGTTAAATTTTGAAACTGAATTAAACTTGAATCCGCAACCTTGTGTTCTGCCGGTGTCAAAGCTAAATTAAATTTTTAAATACATAATTATATACCATGCAGGTTTCATTGTACTACACACAAATCAGCGGGATGTACACTGGCTGGAAACATGGCACAGAACGCAGCACCAACACAAAGTCCGACACAGACATATCGGAACTCTTTTGGCTGAACTCTATGGCCGATGTGGTAGAGCTCCAGCGTAAGATGAACATAACCATAGACAACAACCCAGTGAACAAACTGCCGGGAGTCTCCAGCGCATTCCTAAGGGTCGTCAACGAAACTTTAGAGAATGGAACAACTACGAAGAGAATTTATCTTGCGCATAATGCAGCTGGGAGGTAGGTTGTCTCAAAATCTCATTGTATTTTATTTAGACTAGCTATCGCCCGCGACTCAATACGAACTGAATTAAAAAAAACTTTGTAAGTAGACTATGTGTTTTTTCCAGACTATGTTCTATATTTATGCCAAATTTAATCGAGATCGAATGAGCCGTTCCAGAGATACCTTCTAACAAACATCCATCCATCCAACCATCTAAACATTCAGATTTATAATTTAGTAAGAAGTAAGATATAATATTAGTATGATAAGGAAAATAATTTAACATAATACGTACATATTATATGCATGTAACAGTGAGTTTCCACTGATGTCAGACCCAACAAATCGCCATCCGTTTTCTTTGATGCATGCAGTTTTGTGACGCTTACGTGTTATAGTTTCTTTACCTGTCATGTTGTACTTATAATAATAATAATTATAGATATGTAATGTGTAAACCGGCAGTTTCCACTGATAACAATGGCCGCATTGGATTGTTTGTTTGTAAACAGAGATATCAGTTATTTTATCTAGTTACGAGCAAAGACCGTGTAACCATCGTTTGTCCATTACCCTGTCATGCCAAATATTATGAACGTATAAACGCAGCTAACAATGACCCGTTTATTGCGTGGAAATACCTTAAACGGAAAGTTTCCACTGTCTTCGCAACTGTACAAAATCTTAATATATTTCGACAGTGAAAACTAACATATAGACATGTACGTTATCAAGCTAGAGTTATTACAACAGCTTCTTGTACTTATCAGCCAAATACATCAATCTTTACTTGTGATTTTTTATGTCAGTAGGAAAATGAAATGTTCACTCTCTTATTTAATTTAATCTTTATTTCAGTTATTCCTCAATGACGCGTATATTAAAGAAGTACAAGTTGAGCTATCACAAGACATCAACAGATGAGGTGGCAGTCCCCGGGCTGTCGGTAGAATTCTCCGGGTACCCGGGCTCCGTCACCAGCCAGGATGAGTTCTACATCATCAGGGGAGATAACCACAGGATGGCGGTTTCGGGAACCACGCTCAGGAATTATAATAAGAAACTCTGGAAGAGCGTTAACATCACGGAGCAGGTAAACCGAAAGTTATTTTTGATAGAAAAACAGTCAAGCACGTTCACGTTTGTTGTTTAGTATTCGCTGTTCGCCGTTGTTTGCCAAGCGTTGGCTTTACAGGAATGATAAAGAACTCAAATCAATATGTATCTAATATCGTGTTTTATTGTTTTTAAAACATTCAAAGGTAGCAATATCTATGTAGTACGTAATAATTCCAGTTGCCGGTCGGTCCCCGTGTGACGGCGGCGAACAAGTTGTCAGCGAACGTGAGCTCGTGGGGCCGCACACTCGCCGCACACAACTCCGGCACCGCCGCCAAGCAGTGGCTGGTCGTCGACTTCGCGCACTTCCATCGCGTGCAGCAAGGGAAGGTGAAAGACAAGAAGGAAATCGTCACTGAGATTACTGTTAACAAGTACGTGATTATATTAATTGCTACTAAATACGACCACGGCAAGTTACACACAAGTTGGTTACAAAAAAATAACTCATTAAACGAGACGATGACGTCAGATGAACGTGGGATCTATTTTCTTGGTGACGTCATTCAATCAATGCCTTAATTGTAATAACATAAATGTCCAACAATTATTTATCCATGAACACTATGATAAATACCTCGTATACGAAATAATTATGACGTAGTATTCTAAAACGTTGTTGTGACGTCTTCCTGCCTTCTTTATAAATATATTTTGTTTGTTGTGTAGGGACGTAAAGCACACGATCATCCACCGGTGGGGCGGGGGCCGGGGGCGGGGCGCAGCATGGCTGCTGGAGCAGGTGCCGGGCCGCACGCAGTCCGCAGACCTCACCGCCGCGCTACTGGACAACCATTACTGGGCTACGTACGGACTCCCTTTCTTCAAGGTCACTAAATTCTCATACTTAATCTGTGAATTAGACCTATATTGTAACTATAGCGAAGCGCTATCTTGTCTTGAAGATGAGTCAAGCTTAGTAACTGATTTAACAATTGTTATACTTTTACCATGTCTACCTCCGTGCTACATCCATTTCTGTTAGCGGCATTGCATTGTTAAGATATATTTCTTTATAGTTACTTTCAGAGCGTTTAATTCTAATGCTATATTTAATTCTGTATAGAATTTTATTTTTACTTTATTTCTTTTACAGGACGTAGCAGAATTAACACACGTAACCAAAATGGAAGCTATCTACAGCAAAATGTTCTCAGAATCTGAATCGCCTCGTTCAGTGACATTCAAACAGGGCTACAAGAACGCCACGTCAATAGATAGTATCATACAACTGATGCGCATGAACAACATCACCGCGCTCAATGACAATCAAACCAAACTTCCAGAATGTTCCGACGAATTAAATTGCATACTAGAGGAAGCCGATCTCTGGTCTGCACTCGGAGCTAGAGGAGACATTGTGAGACGACATCAAGAAGCATACGGAGTTATTGATACGAAAATCGTTAGTGGTAAGTTTTTTTATATATTTGTTATGATAATCAAAAAAGAAGACTCGTAATTAATAAAAATAATAATCGAGTTGCTAAGATCTTTGGTTAAGAAATTCATCTAATAACACTCACCAACTTTAAATCGTCAATCCAATTTATTTTACAGGTACAACGGACGGCGACAGCTTAGATCTTGTCGCGATATCAAGTCCGCCATTCACGGAGCCACCAAAACTAAACCTAACAGAGATAAAGATGAACAAAGGAAACGTTGCTTCCATATATACCGACGCGTTTGACGACGAACCAACTATTGATGGTCTTCAAATACGGGACCTCGTCAAACAAAAAGCTGAAGAGGAATTAGAAATGCTCAACAAGGACACTTTACAACCCTTCCAATGGTCAGAGAGCTCATTCAATGATATCACGCACGAAGGTCTGCCCGACAAATGGGCTTTTGGCACCTTCAAACCGCAATGGTCCTGGTGAATCTCAAAATCGCTAATAATTCAGACAAACATAATGTACTTACCAATTGTACTTAATAACGAACCTTTTTTTTGTTAATTTTTTTTACAAACATTAGGGCATTATGATCTTTAGAAATCCCAGCAAATAATTGGCGTTATTGTCCTTACCAACAACTTATGTTATGAACTACTTTCAGCCATGTTTTAATTTAATTATCTTACTATTTCAAAATCTCTACTTAAATTCAACCTAACATTTTTGTGTCATTTTTTACAACTTTATAAGCAAAAATGAATTTTATATGTTTATCACTTTCATATGCATTAATTATCTTAAAATAACAATCATGAGTTTGTTTATACATTTTATTTATTTGTCACAGTGTTTATATTTATTGTCGTTTTGTCGTATTATTTATAACTGAAATCTAATAAAAATGAAGTGACTTAAAGTATAAAAGAGGCATATCGATTTTGCTCTCGAAATAAATTAATTAAAAAAAGCACCCGTTTTTTATTTTTTGGCGTAAATATTATTTTACTCCGTATTATTTCTACCGTACCTGAAAGAGTTAACCCTTAAACACGCGTTGTTGCATATCTGCAACATATCGAATATTCAAAAGATTTGATAGATTTCGTTTCGTGTATCCGAATGTAAACTACCATAGATTATAGATGACAATTATATTTATTTTGACAGTTCGATTGGCGGGTCGATTGCAAATTTCTAAACTTCATAATCACAATTTATAATATCGCGGGCGCGGGTAAACGTAAAAAGCAATTAGTGTAAAATTGTTATTCAGTTGTTTTATAATTCTATAAGGTAAGTGTTGTTTGTTTTTTTATTTTTATATTACTTATAATATCAAAAGAAAAATAAATAAATAATTTTATGGAAATTCCATTGTTTGATATACTTTTTTCTTCAAAATCCGTTTGTTGCATAAGTGCAACATTGTGAATTTACTTTCATAGAAATTTCATTTTTGAGTGATATATTTACCGTATTTTATCTAAAGTCTAATCGTATTTTTTTCTAGAATGGCGAGAAGGCTGAATGATCAAGTTATTGAGGACTACCTCCAGAACAATACCTCCCCAATAAACCACATAAATGGGGATTCAAGCTTTTCTTGGTATGTAGTGTCTATGGATTTGCACACAAGTTTGAGGTCTATACTGGCAGTGATAAGAATCCTCTCGGAAATGGCGAACCAGATTTAGGACCAACTGGTAACACAGTTGTGCGGCTAATGCGTATTGTTCCAAGACGTGCAAACCACATAATTTACTTCGATAATTACTACACATCTGTGCCCTTGGTCACTTATCTTGCAAAAGAAGGAATATATTCCTTGGGAACTGTCCAGTCTAATCGTATCCAAAATAATAAACTGCCAGATAAGAAGACGCTGATGAAAAGAACAGTACCAAGGGGACACCATGAGGAACAGGTTGCCAATGTCGATGGTATCGACATCAGTGCAATAGTATGGAAAGATAATAAACCAGTTACTTTGCTGTCAACCTATACCGGAGCCTTTCCTGTGACTACTATTTCGAGGTATGATAAAGCAACGAAACAGCGGGTACAAATAAATTGTCCTAACGTAATAAAAGACTATAATACCCATATGGGAGGAGTCGATCTGCTTGACAGTTTCATTGGAAGGTACCACATTACGCGTAAAAGCAGAAAGTGGACAAACCGCTTGTTTTTCCACCTTTTAGACGTGACCATTGTAAACTAAAAAAACTCTAAAACAGACCAGACCCAATACTACACTTATGAATCTATGTAAATTTAGACTAGAGCTGGCCAATGCATTATGTAATCTTGGCCTTCACAGCAATGGTACAAAAAGGGGCCGCCCAAGCTCTTCATCTTTAGAAGCTGAATTGCAGTTGAAAAAGAAGCGTGGACCAGCACAAACTGTACCTCCTAAAGATGTCCGCCAAGATAAAATCGACCACTGGCAAAAATGGGGGGATCGAGCCCGGTGTAAATACCCGAATTGTAAGGGCTACACGTTTACATACTGCGAGAAATGCCGAGTGAGCTTGTGCTACAATAGAGACAATAATTGTTTCTATAAATTTCATCAGGAATAAATAAATAAATAACTTTATGTATTTATTTTGAGTTTTTAATTTTCACCTAATTTACCATACATGGTATTGTCCTATAAGTGCGCACTGTTGCAGATATGCAACATACGGTTTTTTTAAATTTTCATTGGGTGTAAGTCGATTAATTTTTTTAACTATTTTTTCGGTACATCTTAAAACCTAATATAATTAAAAAATAATATTTTTAATGAATAACAAAATTCGCGCATTTAAGGGTTAAAGGCTTATTCTGATGTAAATTTATTGAACAAGTTCATCATCAATTTTTTTTATAAATTGGCGATTACAGAACTAGTGCAGAGCCAACATTGACAAATAAAATTAATAGAGTTTCTACAGCTAAAATCTAAAATGTCGCACCTGTACAGAAATATTGCCATCACTTTAATAATCAACACAAAATGAAGCGATTTTTATACAATCTTTTCGGTCGTATTATGTCTGTTGGTATCAATAAACCAAAGTAAAACTCCTATAATTTTTTTTCAGTGAGGTAGTAAAAAGAAAAATGGAAAGTTGCATATGGCAACATTGGTAGTTTTATTTGTCGTCTGTGATTTTTGACTGCTTGTCTTTTTTATACTCTTTGGTTTACATCATGAACAAGTCTACGTTGCTACCAACCTAAAAAAATCAATCTGTCAGTTTCCTTTTTGACGTTTGAAAGTATTATTCGAGGGAAAACAATTTAGGAAAAATAAAACCATTTCGTTAATTGCAACTTTA